>NC_057804.1:450556667-450597361 GCF_018294505.1 Triticum aestivum
AACGCCCCGCCACCGCCGGCGACCACCGCCCCCATCCTGAACCCTAAGATAGATAATGGGGTACCTCTACGGCGAGCCCCCCTCCCCGCTACGACTGGTTCTTCCTTCACCCCGGCGAGCCCACCCCTTGAAAATCGACTGACCCAAAAGTCGATTAAGTAGACTGAAGTGTAGCCAAATCGGAGCAGCATCGCAAGCAAGAGCAAGAGCGAGAGCAGCAGCGCGAGCAAGAGCAATAGCAAGAGCAGACCAGGCAGGGGACCGAGAGCAAGAGCAGAGCAGCAGTGTGAGCGAGAGCTAAAGCAGCAGCAGCTCCTACTGATGTGGACGTCACCGCCGAGGGAGCGACGCCATGGAGGAAGTGGCCGGCGACACTGCCCTGGATGGAGCCACGCCGTGTCGGCTCGGGACCGAGCGCCGGTAGCACCGTGAGATCGAATCAAGAAGAAAATGCGGCGATTAGTGTACAACCTCTTTGGTGGTGCCGATTAGGCCGCAACTTCATTCGAGGAAACAGTGATGATGATGCTCTTCCGGTGGTGTAGGTGAAGACGGCGGTGTGGGAATGGAGGTGGCGCGAAAGACGAGGGGAACGTCGGGGCAGCTCCTTGGAGGTGGAGGACGGGGTGGCTAAACCGGCGGGACGATGAGATCGATGACGGATCCTCATCGGTACGGTGGATGAGGGACGTCGAGGTGTTGCTGTGGACGATGTCATCGGGGAAGAGGCTCCGGTTGGGTGGCGGACGGAGCAGGGTGTGGGGTTTCGTCACGGGTTTTCGCGGCCTCGGTGTATGAATGGGTGGGCGGATGGGATGGTAGTGGGGAACCATGGCTTACTGAAGCGCTTGTCCGAAATGTGGGGTAAGTTACGAAAGTACCCCCCACTGATTTGAGGCGGTCCTTTCGGTTCAGGGGTACCACGGGCATTTCATGTGTCGGGATTTCAAAGGAGGTGGGAGTTTTCGCTCGTATTGTAATTTCGAAATAGCAAGGCGCGTGTTGAGATGGAGGGAGTTGTCGGAGCACAACGAGACAAAGATATGTCTTAAATATTTCGGGCTAACAAGGCGCGGGTTGAAGAGGCGGGAGTTTCGCAGCATGATAGACAGAGACGCTAGCTTCAATTTTCGGCATAACAAGGCGCGGCTTGAAATTTCGGAAGAACAAGCTTAACGTGTACCCCAAAAAAGACAATTTGCACCACAACACACACAACACACACACAAACACCATTTAGACTAGAGTAAGGTACACGTGCATTACACGCATGAGATTTGGCAACCAAATTATGAATAAATACCACATTATAGCATGCAAGCTTTGAGTCATATATGCATGATGTAGATGTTCGTTTAATTCTTATAATTCATTTCATTCAAAATCATCTAGTTTTTATAAGAAAGCTAATCTATATTAAGATTCATGGAATTGTGCGTTGTAAGACATAAAGTAAAAAACAAATAATGGCAAATCATGTAGAAAAACATTTGGGCAATTCTGATACGAAAGATTCTAGAACAAATAAGAAGTGCTTGTGTTTTGATGTTTGTGCATTATGCTTAAGTTCAACCATGGAGTCTTCTAGATTATACATGTGGCGAAATCTGGTGAAATCTAGATGATATCCAACGGCCAATAGTGCTCAAATTTGCCATCTTTGGACCATCGGATTCGCCTCATCCAACGACCATCTTTCAAAGTTAAAGTTACCCGCACACAATATACAAAAATATAATATAATATATAGGGGTATAGATATAGATATGTGATGCGAAAGCCGCCCATCATCTCCAATTAGAATAGTGTGTCCATGCACGGATGCGACATGGGCAAATGATGTCTGCCATCGGTATCTCAAATTCAAATCAGTCTGACCTTGTTCAATGTGTATACATTACAACATGCTCGTTTCCAAACCACACCGCGCAGATCTCCGTTATATTCATGCATGCATGGGTTTCAAACATCAGGATCTCTTATTCAAATATTTGAATTCAACTTTACATTGATTATGACCTCACCTATTCTTTTACACCCACACGGTACTCTTCTCTTTATAATTATTGTTGGGGAACGTAGCAGAAATTCAAATTTTTCCTACGTGTCACCAAGATCTATCTATGGAGAGACTAGCAACGAGGGGAAGGAGAGTGCATCTACATACCCTTGTAGATCGCTAAGCGGAAGCGTTCAAGTGAACGGGGTTGATGGAGTCGTACTCGTCGTGATTCAGATCACCGATGATCCTAGTGCCGAACGGACGGCACCTCCGCGTTCAACACACGTACAGCTCGACGATGTCTCCCACGCCTTGATCCAGCAAGGAGAGAAGGAGAGGTTGAGGAAGACTCCATCCAGCAGCAGCACAACGGCGTGGTGGTGATGGAGGAGCGTGGCAATCCTGCAGGGCTTCGCCAAGCACCTACGGGAGAGGAGGAGGTGTCACGGGAGGGAGGGAGGCGCCAAGGGCTCAGGTATGGATGCCCTCCCTCCCCTCCACTATATATAGGGGCAGGGGAGAGGGGGGAGGCGCAGCCTTGCCCCTTCCTCCAAGGAAGGGGTGCGGCTAAGAGGGGGGGAGGAGTCCATCCTCCACAAGGCACCTCGGAGGTGCCTTCCCCCTTTAGGACTCTCCCCTTTTTCCTATATCTTGGCGCATGGGCCTCTAGGGGCTGGTGCCCTTGGCCCATGTAGGCCAAGGTGCACCCCCTACAGCCCATGTGGCCCCCCCGGGCAGGTGGCCCCACCCGGTGGGCCCCCGGGACCCTTCCGGTGGTCCCGGTACAATACCGATGACCCCGAAACTTGTCCCGATGGCCGAAACAGGACTTCCTATATATAAATCTTTACCTCTGGACCATTCCGGAACTCCTCGTGACGTCCGGGATCTCATCCGGGACTCCGAACAACATTCGGTAACCACATACAAACTTCCTTTATAACCCTAGCGTCATCGAACCTTAAGTGTGTAGACCCTACGGGTTCGGGAGACATGTAGTCATGACCGAGATGTTCTCCGGTCAATAACCAACAGCGGGATCTGGATACCCATGTTGGCTCCCACATGTTCCACGATGATCTCATCAGATGAACCACGATGTCAAGGACTCAATCAATCCCGTATACAATTCCCTTTGTCTAGCGGTATGGTACTTGCCCGAGATTCGATCGTCGGTATACCGATACCTTGTTCAATCTCGTTACCGGCAAGTCTCTTTACTCGTTCCATAACACATTATTCCGTGATCAACCCCTTGGTCACATTGTGCACATTATGATGATGTCCTACCGAGTGGGCCCAGAGATACCTCTCCGTTTACACGGAGTGACAAAATCCCAATCTCGATTCGTGCCAACCCAACAGACACTTTCAGAGATACCCGTAGTGTACCTTTATAGCCACCCAGTTACGTTGTGACGTTTGGCACACCCAAAGCACTCCTACGGTATCCGGGAGTTGCACAATCTCATGGTCTAAGGAAATGATACTTGACATTAGAAAAGCTTTAGCATACGAACTACATGATCTTGTGCTAGGCTTAGGATTGGGTCTTGTCCATCACATCATTCTCCTAATGATGTGATCCCGTTATCAACGACATCCAATGTCCATGGTCAGGAAACCGTAACCATCTATTGATTAACGAGCTAGTCAACTAGAGGCTTACTAGGGACATGGTGTTGTCTATGTATCCACACATGTATCTGAGTTTCCTATCAATACAAATCTAGCATGGATAATAAACGATTATCATGAACAAGGAAATATAATAATAATCAATTTATTATTGCCTCTAGGGCATATTTCCAACAGTCTCCCACTTGCACTAGAGTCAATAATCTAGTTCACATCGATATGTGATTAACACTCACAGGTCACATCGCCATGTGACTAATACCCAAGAGTTTTAGGTTTGATCATGTTGCTTGTGAGAGAGGTTTTAGTCAACGGGTCTGAACCTTTCAGATCCGTGTGTGCTTTACAAATCTCTATGTCATCTCCTAGATGCAGCTACCACGTTCTATTTGGAGCTATTCCAAATAACTGTTCTACTTGGAGCTATTCTAAATTGTTGCTCCATTATACGTATCCGGTATCTCTACTCAGAGCTATCCGGATAGGTGTTAAGCTTGCATCGACGTAACCCTTTACGACGAACTCTTTTACCACCTCCATAATTGAGAAAATTCCTTAGTCCACTAGTTACTAAGGATAACTTTGACCGCTGTCCTGTGATCCATTCTTGGATCATTCTTGTACCCCTTGACTGACTCATGGTAAAGCACACTTCAGGTGCGGTACACAGCATAGCATACTGTAGAGCCTATGTCTTAAGCATAGGGGACGACCTTCGTTCCTTTCTCTCTATTCTGCCATGGTCGAGCTTTAAGTCTTAACTTCATACCTTACAACTCAGGCAAGAACTCCTTCTTTGACTGATCCATCTTGAACACCTTCAAGATCACGTCAAGGCATGTGCTCATTTGAAAGTACTATTAAGCGTTTTGATCTATCCTTATAGATCTTGATGCTCAATGTTCAAGTAGCTTAATCCAGGTTTTCCATTGAAAACACTTTCCAAATAACCCTATATGCTTTCCAGAAATTCTACGTCATTTCTGATCATTAATATGTCAACAACATATACTCATCAGAAATTCTAAAGTGCTCCCACTCACTTCTTTGGAAATACAAGTTTCTCATAAACTTTGTATACACCCAAAATCTTTGATCATCATCAAAGCATACATTCCAACTCCGAGATGCTCACTCCAGTCCTCAGAAGGATTGCTGGAGCTTTGCATACTTATTAGCATATTTCAGGACAGACAAAACCTTCCGGTTGTATCACATACAACCTTTCCTCAAGAATCGTCGAGGAAACAATGTTTTGACATCCTATCTGCAAGATTTCATAAATAATGCAGTAATTGCTAATATAATTCCAACAGACTCTTAGCATCGCTACGAGTGAGAAAGTCTCATCGTAGTCAACTCCTTGAACTTGTCGAAAAACATCTTAACGACAAGTCGAGCTTTCTCAATGGTAACACTTACCATCATTGTCTGTCTTCCTTTCAAAATCCATATTTACCTAACAGCCTTATGACCATCAAGTAGTTCTTCCAAAGTCTACACTTTGTTTTCATACATGGATCCTCTCTCGGGTTTTATGGCCTTGAGCCATTTATCGAAATCCGGGCCCACCATCACTTCTCCATAGCTCGTAGGTTCATTGTTGTCTAGCAACATCACTTCCAAGACAGGATTACGTACCACTCTGAAGTAGTACGCATCCTTGTCATCCCACGAGGTTTGGTAGTGACTCGATCCGAAGTTTCATGATCACTATCATAAGCTTCCACTTCAGTTGGTGTACGTGCCACAGGAACAACTTCCTGTGCCCTGCTACACACTTGTTGAAGTGACGGTTCAATAACCTCATCAAGTCTCCACCATCCTCCCACTCAACTTTTCGAGAGAAACCTTTCCTCGAAAAAGGACCCGATTCAAGAAACAATCCCTATTGCTTTCGGATCTGAATTAGGAGGTATTCCCAACTATTTTTGGGTGTCCTGTGAAGATGCATTTTATCCGCTTTGGGTTCGAGCTTATCAGCCTGAAACTTTTCCACATAAGCATCGCAGCCCCAAACTTCTAAGAAATGACAGCTTAGGTTTCTCTAAACCATAATTCATACGGTGTCGTCTCAACGAAATTATGTGGTGCCCTATTTCAAGTGAATGTGGTTGTCTCTAATGCCTAACCCATGAACGATAGTGGTAACTCGATAAGAGACATCATGGTATGCACCATATCCAATAGGGTGCAACTATGACGTTTGGACACACCATCACACTATGGTGTTCCAGGCTGTATCAGTTGTGAAACAATTTCCACAATGTCTTAATTCTGTGCCAAACTCGTGATTCAGATATTCATCTTTATGATCATATCATAGATCTTTTATCCTCTTGTCACGACGATCTTTCAACTTCACACTGAAATTACTTGAACCTTTTAATAATTCAGACTCGTGATTCATCAAGTAAATATGCTCAACATCTACTCGAATCATCTGTGAAGTAAGAACATAACGATATTCACTGCATGCCTCAGCACTCATTGGACTGCACACATCAAAATGTGTTACTTCCAACAAGTTGCTATCTTGTTCCATCTTACTGAAAACGAGGCTTTTCAGTCATCTTGCCCATGTGGTATGATTTGCATGTCCCAAGTGATTCAAAATCAAGTGAGTCAAAACGGTCCATTTGCATGGAGTTTCTTCATGCATATACACTTTTCAAAAACGAGTGAGCCCAAAGATCCATCAATATGGAGCTTCTTCATGCGTTTTATACCGATATGACTTACGTGGCAGTGCCACAAGTAGGTGGTACTATCATTACTATCTTTTGGCATGAACATGTGTATCACTACGATCGAGATTTAATAAACCATTCATTTTAGGTGTAAGACCATTGAAGGTATTATTCAAATAAACAGAGTAACCATTATTCTCCTGAAATGAATAACCGTATTGCGATAGACGTAATCCAATCATGTCTATGCTCAACGCAAACACCAAATAACAATTATTTAGGTTTAACACCAATCTCTTTGGTAGAGGGAGCGTGCGATGCTTGATCATATCAAGCTTGGAAAAACTGCCAACACATATCGTCAGCTCACCTTTAGCTAGTCTCCGTTTATTCCGTAGCCTTTTGTTTCGAGTTACTAACACTTAGCAACCGAACCGGTATCTAATACCCTGGTGCTACTAGGAGTACTAGCAAAGTACACATTAACACAATGTATATCCAATATACTTCTATCGACCTTGCCAGCCTTCTTATCTACCAAGTATCTAGGGTAATTCTGCTCTAGTGGTTGTTCTCCTTATTACAGAAGCACTTAGTCTCGGGTTTGGGTTTTACCTTGGGTTTCTTCACTAGAGCAGCAGCTGATTTGCCGTTTCATGAAGTATCCCTTCTTGCCCTTGCCCTTCTTGAAACTAGTGGTTTCACCAACCATCAACAATTGATGCTCCTTCTTGATTTCTACTTTCGCGGTGTCAAACATCGCGAATACCTCAAGGATCATCATATCTATCCCTGATATGTTATAGTTCATCACGAAGATCTAACAGCTTGGTGGCAATGACTTTGGAGAACCATCACTGTCTTATCTGGAAGATCAACTCCCACTCGATTCAAATGATTGTTGTACTCAGACAATCTGAGCACAAGCTCAACAATTGAGCTTTTCTCCTTAGTTTGCAGGTTAAGAAAGTCATCGGAGGTCTTATACCTCTTGACATGGGCACGAGCCTGAAATCCCAATTTCAGCCCTCAAAACATCTCATATGTTTCACGATGTTTCAAAAACGTCTTTGGTGCCTCAACTCTAAACCGTTTAACTGAACTATCACGTAGTTATCAAAACGTGTATGTCAAATGTTCGCAACAACCACAGACATCGTTCAAGGTTCAGCACACTGAGCGGTGCATTAAGGACATAAGCCTTCTATGAAGCAATGAGGACAATCCTCAGTTTACGGACCTAGTCCGCATAATTGCTACTATCAACTTTCAACTAATTTTTCTCTAGGAACATATCTAAACAGTAGAACTATAACGTGAGCTACGACATTATTTGCAAAAACCTTTTGACTATGTTCAGGATAATTAAGTTCATCTTATGAACTCCCACTCAGATAGACATCCCTCTAGTCATCTAAGTGATTACATGATCCGAGTCAAACTAGGCCGTGTCCGATCATCACGTGAGACGGACTAGTCATCATCGGTGAACATCTTCATGTTGATCGTATCTTCTATACGACCTTTCGGTCTCCGTGTTCCGAGGCCATGTCTGTACATGCTAGGCTCGTCAAGTTAACCCTAAGTGTTTCGCGTGTGTAAATCTGTCTTACACCCGTTGTATGTGAACGTTAGAATCTAACACCCGATCATCACGTGGTGCTTCGAAACACGAACTGTCGCAACGGTGCACAGTTAGGGGAGAACACTTCTTAAAATTGTTGTAAGGGATCATCTTATTTACTACCGTCGTTCTAAGCAAATAAGATGTATAAACATGATAAACATCACATGCAATCAAATAGTGACATGATATGGCCATCATCACTTTGCTCCTTTTGATCTCCATCTTCGGGGCTCCATGATCATCATCGTCACCGGCATGACACCATGATCTCCATCATCATGATCTCCATCATCGTGTCTTCATGAAGTTGCCTCGCCAACTATTACTTCTACTACTATGGCTAACGGTTAGCAATAAAGTAAAGTAATTACATGACGTTTAAGTTGACACGCAGGTCACAAATAAATAAAGACAACTCCTATGGCTCCTGCCGGTTGTCATACTCATCGACATGCAAGTCGTGATTCCTATTACAAGAACATGATCAATCTCATACATCACATATATCATTCATCACATCCTTTTTGGCCATATCATATCACATAGCATACCCTGCAAAAACAAGTTAGACGTCCTCTACTTGTTGTTTGCATGTTTTACGTGGCTGCTATGGGTTTCTAGCAAGAACGTTTCTTACCTACGCATAAACCACAACGTGATATGCCAATTGCTATTTACCCTTCATAAGGACCCTTTTCATCGAATCCGATCCGACTAAAGTGGGAGAGACAGACACCCGCCAGCCACCTTATGCAACTAGTGCATGTTTGTCGGTGGAACCGGTCTCACGTAAGCGTACGTGTAAGGTTGGTCCGGGCCGCTTCATCCCACGATGCCGCCGAATCAAGATAAGACTAGTAACGGCAAGCATATTGAACAATATCGACGCCCACAACTACTTTGTGTTCTACTCGTGCAAAGAATCTACGCAATAGACCTAGCTCATGATGCCACTGTTGGGGAACGTAGCAGAAATTCAAAATTTTCCTACGTGTCACCAAGATCTATCTATGGAGAGACTAGCAACGAGGGGAAGGAGAGTGCATCTACATACCCTTGTAGATCGCTAAGCGGAAGCGTTCAAGTGAACGGGGTTGATGGAGTCGTACTCGTCGTGATTCAGATCACCGATGATCCTAGTGCCGAACGGACGGCACCTCCGCGTTCAACACACATACAACTCGACGATGTCTCCCACGCCTTGATCCAGCAAGGAGAGAAGGAGAGGTTGAGGAAGACTCCATCCAGCAGCAGCACAACGGCGTGGTGGTGATGGAGGAGCGTGGCAATCCTGCAGGGCTTCGCCAAGCACCTACGGGAGAGGAGGAGGTGTCACGGGAGGGAGGGAGGCGCCAAGGGCTCAGGTATGGATGCCCTCCCTCCCCTCCACTATATATAGGGGCAGGGGAGAGGGGGGAGGCGCAGCCTTGCCCCTTCCTCCAAGGAAGGGGTGCGGCTAAGAGGGGGGGAGGAGTCCATCCTCCCCAAGGCACCTCGGAGGTGCCTTCCCCCTTTAGGACTCTCCCCCTTTTCCTATATCTTGGCGCATGGGCCTCTAGGGGCTGGTGCCCTTGGCCCATGTAGGCCAAGGTGCACCCCCTACAGCCCATGTGGCCCCCCCGGGCAGGTGGCCCCACCCGGTGGGCCCCCGGGACCCTTCCGGTGGTCCCGGTACAATACCGATGACCCCGAAACTTGTCCCGATGGCCGAAACAGGACTTCCTATATATAAATCTTTACCTCTGGACCATTCCGGAACTCCTCGTGATGTCCGGGATCTCATCCGGGACTCCGAACAACATTCGGTAACCACATACAAACTTCCTTTATAACCCTAGCGTCATCGAACCTTAAGTGTGTAGACCCTACGGGTTCGGGAGACATGTAGTCATGACCGAGATGTTCTCCGGTCAATAACCAACAGCGGGATCTGGATACCCATGTTGGCTCCCACATGTTCCACGATGATCTCATCGGATGAACCACGATGTCAAGGACTCAATCAATCCCGTATACAATTCCCTGTGTCTAGCGGTATGGTACTTGCCCGAGATTCGATCGTCGGTATACCGATACCTTGTTCAATCTCGTTACCGGCAAGTCTCTTTACTCGTTCCGTAACACATCATTCCGTGATCAACCCCTTGGTCACATTGTGCACATTATGATGATGTCCTACCGAGTGGGCCCAGAGATACCTCTCCGTTTACACGGAGTGACAAAATCCCAATCTCGATTCGTGCCAACCCAACAGACACTTTCAGAGATACCCGTAGTGTACTTTATAGCCACCCAGTTATGTTGTGACGTTTGGCACACCCAAAGCACTCCTACGGTATCCGGGAGTTGCACAATCTCATGGTCTAAGGAAATGATACTTGACATTAGAAAAGCTTTAGCATACGAACTACATGATCTTGTGCTAGGCTTAGGATTGGGTCTTGTCCATCACATCATTCTCCTAATGATGTGATCCCGTTATCAACGACATCCAATGTCCATGGTCAGGAAACCGTAACCATCTATTGATTAACGAGCTAGTCAACTAGAGGCTTACTAGGGACATGGTGTTGTCTATGTATCCACACATGTATCTGAGTTTCCTATCAATACAATTCTAGCATGGATAATAAACGATTATCATGAACAAGGAAATATAATAATAATCAATTTATTATTGCCTCTAGGGCATATTTCCAACAGTCTCCCACTTGCACTAGAGTCAATAATCTAGTTCACATCACCATGTGATTAACACTGACAGGTCACATCACCATGTGACCAACATCCAAAGAGTTCTGGGTTTGATCATGTTGCTTGTGAGAGAGGTTTTAGTCAACGGGTCTGAACCTTTCAGATCCATGTGTGCTTCACAAATCTCTATGTCATCTCCTAGATGCAGCTACCACGTTCTATTTGGAGCTATTCCAAATAACTGTTCTACTTGGAGCTATTCTAAATTGTTGCTCCATTATACGTATCCGGTATCTCTACTCAGAGCTATCCGGATAGGTGTTAAGCTTGCATCGACGTAACCCTTTACGACGAACTCTTTTACCACCTCCATAATTGAGAAAATTCCTTAGTCCACTAGTTACTAAGGATAACTTTGACCGCTGTCCTGTGATCCATTCTTGGATCACTCTTGTACCCCTTGACTGACTCATGGTAAAGCACACTTCAGGTGCGGTACACAGCATAGCATACTGTAGAGCCTATGTCTTAAGCATAGGGGACGACCTTCGTTCCTTTCTCTCTATTCTGCCATGGTCGAGCTTTAAGTCTTAACTTCATACCTTACAACTCAGGCAAGAACTCCTTCTTTGACTGATCCATCTTGAACACCTTCAAGATCACGTCAAGGCATGTGCTCACGTCAAGATCACGTCGGTATACCGATACCTTGTTCAATCTCGTTACCGGCAAGTCTCTTTACTCGTTCCGTAACACATCATCCCGTGATCAACCCCTTGGTCACATTGTGCACATTATGATGATGTCCTACCGAGTGGGCCCAGAGATACCTCTCCGTTTACACGGAGTGACAAAATCCCAATCTCGATTCGTGCCAACCCAACAGACACTTTCAGAGATACCCGTAGTGTACCTTTATAGCCACCCAGTTACGTTGTGACGTTTGGCACACCCAAAGCACTCCTACGGTATCCGGGAGTTGCACAATCTCATGGTCTAAGGAAATGATACTTGACATTAGAAAAGCTTTAGCATACGAACTACATGATCTTGTGCTAGGCTTAGGATTGGGTCTTGTCCATCACATCATTCTCCTAATGATGTGATCCCGTTATCAACGACATCCAATGTCCATGGTCAGGAAACCGTAACCATCTATTGATTAACGAGCTAGTCAACTAGAGGCTTACTAGGGACATGGTGTTGTCTATGTATCCACACATGTATCTGAGTTTCCTATCAATACAAATCTAGCATGGATAATAAACGATTATCATGAACAAGGAAATATAATAATAATCAATTTATTATTGCCTCTAGGGCATATTTCCAACAATTATACCACTAACTTTCTCTCGTGCATGCGTGCACACACACTACCAGTCAGCATTATCTAGCACACGCATGCAATCTTTTTCTTCAGGTCAGTCTCCCATGAAGGCACACACCCACACACATCCCCCTCTCCATCATACCGGGCATTCTTTATCTCTCACACGTGCATGCGCAACGATCAATGTTCCTCTATGTATGTGTGTATATAGCTAGGTCTTTCATAGTTTTCCACAGAAACCGATCAATCGATATATCCAGTGAGGTCTCACCCTCTTTCCCACGTCCACATCGATTAATCTATACCTCTCTATATAGGATTAACATAAATAGCTAATACACCCACATTAATTATATATCCAACGTCCCCCTCTCATCATCCATGCCTTCCGCTTCATCTCTCAGACGCGTGCACAATGGTGAAGACAGGGGTAGTAAGGGCCCTGTCCCCCCTAACATCACTATATATCGAGGCTAATATGAATGTGATCATTAGACAATTGCTGCTAAAAAGGTTTAATTTCATGAATTGACCCTCCTCGTAAAGGATTAGCAATGCTTGGCTCCCTAGCTCATTTATTTTTCATGGCTCCGCCACTGCGTGCAACAATGCACGTGTTCGCCCCCTCTCTCTAAATATCGATCTCACACTTGTGCATTCCTTCATAGTCTCCCTCCACTCGGCCCCTTGCACCATCTTCTAGCCCCCACCGGATTTTGCCACATGTACAATCTAGCAGACTCCATGGTTGAACTTAAGCATAATGCACAAACCTCAAAACAACAGTGGTTCTCTTTTGTTCTAGAATCTTCCGTATCATAACTGCCCAAACTTTTTTTTCTAGTTGAACTGCCATTATTTGTTTTTACTTTATGCTTTACAACGCACAATTCCATGAATCACAAAATAGATTAAGGGCTTCTTTGATTCAAAGGATTCTCAAAGGAATTTTGGAGGATTCTAATCATTAGGAATTTTTCCTATCTTGGTTGTTTGATTCGTAGGATTGTAAACAATAGGAATTTTTCCATATGATTCATTTGCACTAGATTTCATAGGAAACATCCCATCCACTCAAACTTCTTTGAAAGAATTCTGTGTTTTTTCTATGCACAATCAAACACTCATACAATCCTGTAGGATTCAAGACGACATTCCACTATAATCCCATGTTTTTCCTATTCACGCATTCTTAGCTTTTTTATAAAAACTAATTTGATTTTGAATGAGATGAACTATAAGAATAAAACGAAGGGCTACATCACGCATATATGACTCAGAGCTTACATGCTATAGTGTGGTATTTATTCATAATTTGGTTGCAAAATCTGATGCGTGCAATGCACATGTACATTACTAGTAC
The DNA here is from genome assembly GCF_018294505.1 of Triticum aestivum. NCBI lineage: Eukaryota > Viridiplantae > Streptophyta > Magnoliopsida > Poales > Poaceae > Triticum > Triticum aestivum. The sequence goes on from NC_057804.1 coordinate 450,570,015, forward strand.
TTCAAGTATGTGCAAAACACGTAAATTAGAATACCAATGGCACGCTACACAGTGTCTCTCTTACAGTTCATGAAGCCACGTGGTACATGTGGAGGCGTTGTCGCGACCTCCTTGCATTGATTGATCACAGTGACATGCTACTGGTTCCAGAAGAACGTACTCATCCTCCCTGAGCCATACTGGCGGTACATGCACGAAGCGAAGATGTGCACGCACGCCACGCACGCACTCATTCCCTCGCACGCACACGTGGGTACACGGGCGGACGCAATTTTGTACCAAGATCCACCCTATGTGATAATTTGACGCGTGTAAAGTCATTCACTTCATTGATGGTCAATTAATACAGCATATGCAAATTGAGTGGACGTGAGGGCGGAAGAAAGACATTATTACTCCACTGAGCGCATGCGAGTAGTTAAATCGTGGGTTGCTAGTAGTACTTCCATTGGTCTCCTTCATATTTTGTGCCAATTTTTGACCGTAACATAATATTTACGCATTTGAGCAGTGTAGTACTTGAAATTTATGTTCCGCTAAACTCATCGGGAGCCGTTTCGGGCCTCGAAACCAGAACCATCAATTAATCTTTACCTTGTTCCCATCACATTCGAAAGCCTGCTCACACCTACTAGTACGTACCAAACCTGAACGTGTTCCCACTATGCAGGTATTAGTACTACTAGTGCTAGTACTTAGGTTATAAAAAGCGGAACTACCTAACCGAAAATTACTCTACCTTTCCTCCTCATAAGTGCTTCTTCTTCGTCCGTCGTTGCCATGGCCGGTGAGCAGAGCTCTAGGTCAAGAACTACTCGTAACAAGGGAGCGACAACCAAGGTTGCGGAAAAAAAGAGGGCTCGCCGCCACGCAGAGACCTCGAAAGATCTCTCACAGGCAGGTGATGGCTCCCAGGAGCGCCCTAGCAGCGGAGGCGAACATGCCGAGCCGGCGGAGCTGGAGTCGTTATCCCTCGACGACATGCCCGATCAGCTCAATAAGCACCTCAATAAGCAGAAGGAGTTCATCCAAGGTTTGACAGAGTTGCTGAAGGAGAGCCTCGACGACATGCCCGTTGAGCTCAATCAGCAGGGGGAGTTGACCGCTGGCTTGGTGATGCTACTGAAGAAGAGCATTGCCTCGGAAAAGAAGGCGACCGGCGAAATCCTGCGACTTCAGGAGGACAAGGCGAAGCTCTGCCACGAGATTGACCTGTTGAAGGAGAAGAACGCCGGCTGGAAGAAGCTGCATGAGAATAGTAGTTCCTCGATGAAGATGCTGCAGGCCCTCGTCATGGAACAGAAGAAGGAGTTGGCGAAGCTCCGCATCGAGCACCCGACTGCTGTCAAGGTACGTAATGCAGCTGTGGAACAGATGATGAAGGCTCACGTCGAGAAATCCCGCATCATGGACAGAATGAAGAAGATGGCGGAGGAGACGCGTAAGGAGATGGAGGCCGTGGAGGCGATGAAGAAGCAGTTACGACTCTGCGGCGAATTAGATCATTTGGGGTGATAATCTTCCTTCTTCTTTTGCTGCTGTGTTTCATCTTTTGCTTCGGGTGTTTCGCCGCACGTGTCACGTTCTCTGCGAGGCATGAATAGTACAATGATTTTTGTTTTTTGAGGGAATGAATAGAACAATGCTAACAATGAGATGACTAGCAAATTAGATCATTTTTTATCGCCATATGGCACTGGGTTGCCGTGTTTCGTGCTCCTCCGTCGCAGTACTACTCCAGTAGAAAACTTGAGTATACCGCACGGTTCTTTGCTCCTCCTCGATCAGGTCGTCGGCGCATTTATACGAGCAGTCAAATCACAAGGCCCCGCCTTCCAGCAGTAATGAGCCGTCAAATCACAAAGGCCCTCGCCTCTCGTGAAACCGACCAAGCTAGACTGCCCCGCCCTCTAGCCTTTTAAAAAATGTATACTTTTGTACTATTAAGGCCCAATAGTAGTATCGATGAATTGCGCCATGGAGCAAAACTTGAAATTAAAAAAAAAGATGGTACATATAGAGAGTGCTCGTCGCCAAATTATCCATATAGTACTATTAAAAAGGCTATTCACAATAATGGTGTCTAGCACAACCCACCCCTCAAATAAAACTAAGCACCCTGGAATTCTTTGACAAAACTAAGCACACTGAAATTCTTTGACAACTAAACTGCTGGCTATATGATGTTGGCCATATATATTGTATGTATATAATGTGAATAAACGAGTGGTAGTACTATACCAACTAAAAGATGAATGTAAGAAATACTAGTATGTACTTACTGAAGAGTTAAAGTAACAAGAAGAATCATAACATAGTTCTGCTGGGGGCTCAGCACAACACACCCCTCAAATTAAATTAAGCACACCTGAAATTAAACTTTGCAACTATTCCGGTAGACACTGCATTAGAACCATCATGAGCAACGACACTGCCACCTTACTCGGAGTCCTCATCCACGTCCTCGACTTCGTCCTTGTCCCTCTTCCTCTTGGCCGATACTTCTTTGCTTGAACCGCCAACTTGGCTGTTGCTCTTCATCAAACCCTTGTAGATATTGAAACAAAGGTAGTCATCCATTGCAGCGTACTGGATGTGGTCTATATCTAGTACATTCCGCTGCCATGCATGACGATGAAACGTGTATGGAGGTTTCTCCAGTTTACCGTACGAAGGATGAACCATGGCTCCTGCCAGGGTCAGCATTGAAGGCTGACGAGAGGACACCAGCCGATTCTTTTGGAGGTCGAAGGTGTTGCCTACAATGAGACCTATCCGACGCAGGACTTCTTTGTCGTTACCAAAGTCTACAGTAACGAATTTGACTAGGTTGCTCTTGAGGAAGTCCTTAAAATCCTGGCACTCAACGTCGGCATGGCATATGTGGTAGACCAAGCATAAGTCATGCACGCAAACCTGGATCACTGCGGGCTTCTTCCTCTCTTCGTCCTTTAGATCCTTCTCTTATCCACGACTGTGGTGTACTCAACATCTAGCCCAACGACCCACTCATCATGTGAGTTTTCGAACATGCGTCTGAAGCGAGAAAGACATCCTTTCACTGTCACGGAAGAACGGGTGTAGATGACGTCGAACTCATCGCTGGTGATGGTTCTAACCTTGTACTCACCGCCGATCGGGGAGATTTGGGACGCCATGGATTTGGGAGGAGGGTTAGTATTAGTGGAACTGCCGTAATGTGAATGGACGGGACGACTAGGAGCGAACCGCCATAGTATTAAAGGACGTGCGGGGACGAGTAGGAGCGAACTGCCAGTGTGCGAACGGCAGGGTAGTGGCTATCCATTCTCCCATGATATGGGCTTTCGAGAGCCCTTGGATCGGAGATCAAACGGTTGCATGGCGTGATTCTAGACCTATGGGTGAATATCCTATCCTGGAGGGTTATTCTGCAAATTTTCAGCAACTTAGCATGCGACCGTTTGATCTCAGATCCAAGGGATGCCAGCAGCCCGTATCATGGTCGCGCCTACCACGACCGTTGCGTCGCTCGCACGGTCGCGCCCTTGGAGATTTAACACGGTGCGTTAGGCTATCTGATGTTGGCATGTCATACATACTCCTCTATACTACAACAAGGTTGGCTATAAGTGTATTTTTTTACTCCTCTCTATCTCTTTCTTCGTACTCCCTCCATCCCATAATATAAGAACGTTTTTGACACTAGTGTAGTGCCAAAAACGTTCTTATATTATGGGACATAGGGAGTACTAGTATTTATTGCATTTGCCAAGGAGTGACCTCTTCCAATGAAATGGTGTTGCTAAGTTTGCTTCATTTAATTAGCTATAGACTCAAAATTGTCTTTTCACCTAGGTACACGCGCTTAGCACTGTTTCTTCCTTGGGTCACCAAACTAGTCTCTCTCTTCTTGATTAACTTGCCACATCAGACTTTATGCCTATGTGGCAAGCTTAAGCACCTATAGGAGCAAGTAAGGTGCCCGTCCGTTGCACGGAAGAGTGAAATGCATTGATCGGGGTGTTGTTTATTTTGACAAAGGATGTGGGGGTCATCTGATGTGTAACAGGTATCGATAGGTTTCTTCGGATATTATTTCATCTCTAGAGCTCAGAAACATCCAGGTGAAATAGATAAAAAAGTATCTTTTGCAAACAAAAGCGTTCAACTGTTCAACCTGCATCCAAAACTTGTGAAGAAATAACTCTTATTGTGCTTTGCAGGAAATTGTTCATCATAAATCTTTCACCGATACTGTAGGAAAAAATCATACATGGAAGATTCTAGACTAAACCATAAATGGATACACTTTTATTCATGCGCGATACTCCAATAGAGCAATATCATGTATGGAAGTCTCCACATGCATAGACATCAGATTACATTGAGCGAAGACTAATGATCAACATTTAACTTAGTAATGCATATGTCCAGGTGAACCTCCTTGGAGTCCCCATGCACATTGTTGGGGGTCAAATAATACCATGTGTCTTACATGTCCACATCGGCGGGAAGGTCCCAACTCGGCAGAGTCCAAGTCAGCTTGACATAGCCAGTGTCGCCGCCCACGGACCTCCAAGGGATAGTAACAGTGAGCACGCACCCGTACATCGGCCTCGTGTCAGTGTTAGTGTTAGCGGCGTCGCCCCTGACACACACTACAGAGATGTGGCGGTGGCCTGTGCGGGCCTCGCCGGTGGCCACGATCAAGAGGAAGATGTTGCCGTCCTCCTCCGAGACTAGCAGGCGGCGCTGATCCTCCAGCGACTCCGGCACGATGAATGGGTAGCACGTCTCGTACTTGATATTCTTTGCCAAGGGCCAGTAGTGATCGCTGCACGCCTGCGTCAGGTGATGCACGATGTCCGCCGGCGAGCCCCAAAACGGCACCGGGCACTCATAGCAGTAGACGAAGGGCTCCTTGGAGGCATCGGCCAGGTCGTCCATGAAACGGGAGTGGCTGTAGGGGACGTTCCGAGTTGAATATATGAGCAAGTTACTACGAGATTTACTACAAAATAAATCATGACAGCTATAACAGAGATTAAACTAATCGTGCGGACTAGCATAGTAGATGAACAGATCGAGTCTAGGACACAGACTAGAAACAGGAATTCTACCACGATTTCGAACAGGAAGGACAGAAACACATATGGTGCAACGGGAGCAGCACCATTGGCATTGAGGTTGTCGCCCATGTCGTTGAGGAAGAGGTTGCCGAGGTCGGGGAAGAAGTCATCGTCGGTGAAGTCATGGCTGCTAGCAGTCGCGAGAGTGCGCTCCCCAAATGTCAACAATGCCCACCGAATGGAGCACAAGAGGGAGTGGCTGTAGGGGACGTTGCGGCCGCCGAATGGAGCGCAGGAGTAGCCCAAGAAGCAGTAGACGGTGCTCCTCCCTAGTCTCTATTCTTATCTCTATCTCTACTACTCTTCTTTGTTTTTTTATAATATACTAGTTGTAGTTGTCAAATCGAATAGTACTGCGCCGTCCACTGCACGCCCGGCTGAACACGCCTCCTCGCCTCCATTAAACCCGCATGCAAACCGAGAAACCTACTCCGACCCACAGGAGGAAACTTGCCGGTTGCCACGGGAGGGTTATTCTGCAATTTTTCAGCAACTTAGCATGCGACCGTTTGATCTCAGACCCAAGGGCTGCCAGCACCCTGTATCATGGTCGCACCTACCACGACCGTCGCGTTGCACGCGCTGTCGCGCCCTTGGAGATTTAACATGGTGCGTTAGGCTATCTGATGTTGGCATGTCAGACATAGTCATCACTTAGTCACTCATACTACAACAAGGTTAGCTATAAGGTTAGTCATCACTTAGGAGAAAATTTTACTACTCCCTCCGTTTACTCCTCGTCCCTACTACGTACGTACTTTGGTTAGTACTCCCTCCATTTACTTATACAAGGCCACTATAAAAAATACATTTTGCATCTATACAAGGCCACAAATAGTAATCGAGACTTTCCAGTTTATGGCTCAATTTCAAAATCTCTCCAACCAAGGTAGATGGTGAGTGGTCGAATTAATTTCGTAGTTTGCACAATACGCTCGTTTTTCTCAAGAAGTTATGTTTACCGAGGCATTAATTAGAACGAATGCATGAATGACCACTAAATTTCCATGTACTTGTACATGCATTGGTTAGTTTCTTCTTGACACTGCTTGCGTCGGGTGATCTAGCGCACCTCGAAATCCAACATGTAATGGTACTACTACTAGTAAAGTAGAATTGAGACTTATCAAAAGGAAAAACGAATGTTTTTTAGATGAGCCCTATAAACCCTAGTGGGTACGTACTCCGTAAAAACAGATTTTTCCAAAACTAAGTCACTCCCTTTCATGAATTCTGTAGTATACTCCTCCATCGACGCTCCCTTTCATGAATTCTGTACTTCTTGTCGCTGACATGTGGGACATATAGCATCCGGGTCGATGTGTCAAGCACCAAATAACAGTGCAGAACAGCAGGGGGGACACACCCCACTCGTACCGGCCCAGTATTAGTAATGAGCAATGAGACGTCAAATCACAATGCCGCACCTTCCCAGACGGACGAAGCAACCATTATTTTTCACACTTCAGTTCGACATCATCTCAAACCACGTACTAGTATTGCTTCTGCCTCAAGAGGGACACGCGCATCGCCTTGGTACATCATGACACGTGGGACCGCATGACAGGCCATGCTCCCCCGCCGATCGCTCGGTAAAATCACCTCATTTTTACTATACTTCCTCCGGATCGGTTTACTACATGGCATGCACGTCGTTCTAGGTTGAGAATTTAACTGGCTATATATATATATGTGATGAACAATACGCTAGCCTTTTAAAAATATATACTTTTGTACAGTAGTACTATCGATGGATTGCGCCATGGAGCAAAAATTGAAATTTTAAAAAAAGGTGGTACATATAGAGAGCGCTCGTTGCCAAATATGCATATAGTACTATTAAAAAAGCTAGTATGTGCTTAATTGGGGTGCTAAATTCTATTAAAGAAATACTAGTACTAGTATGTACATACTGAAGAGTTAAAGTAACGAGAAGAAACATAACATAGTTCTGTTGGGGGCTCACCACAACACACCCCTCAAATTAAACTAAGCACACCTGAAATTAAACTATGCAACTAATCCAGTAGACACTGCATTAGAAGTTTAGAACCGCCATGAGCAACGACACTGCCACCTTACTCGGAGTCCTCATCCACGTCCTCGACTTTGTCCTTGTCCCTCTTCCTCTTAGCCGATACTTCTTTGCTTGAACCACCAACTTGGCTGTTGCTCTTCATCCAACCCTTGTAGATATTGAAACAAAGGTAGCCATCCATTGCAGCGTAGTGGATGTGGTCTATATCTAGCATTCTGCTGCCATGCATGACGATGAAATGTGTAATAAGGTTTCTCCAGATTGCGGTATGAAGGATGAACCATGGCTCCTACCAGGGTCAGCATTGAGGGATGACGAGATGGCACCAGCCGATTCTTATGGAGGTCGAAGGGGTTGCCTACAACGAGGCCTATCCGACGCAGGACTTCTTTGTCGTTCTTAAAGTCTACAGTAACGAATTTGAATGTTTTGTCCTCGAGGAAGTTCTTAAAATCCTGGCACTCAACGCCGGCATGGCATATGTGGTAGACCAAGAAAACGTTATGTATGCAAACCTGGATCATAGCAGGCTTCTTCCTCTCTTCGTCCTTTAGATCCTTCTCTCGTCCCACGACTGTGGTGTACTCTACATCTAGCCCAGCGACCCACTCATCATGTGAGTTTTTGAACATGCGTCTGAAGCGAGAAAGACATCCTTTCACCGTCGCGGAAGTACGGGTGTAGATGACGTCAAACTCATCGCCGGTGATGGTTCTAACCTTGTACTCACCGCCGATCGGGGAGATTTGGGACGCCATGGATTTGGGAGGAGGGTTAGGATTAGTGGAACTGCCGTAATGTGAATGGACGGGACGACTAGGAGTGAACCGCCGTAGTATTAAAGGACGTGCGGGGACGAGTAGGAGCGAACTGCCAGCGTGCGAACGACAGGGTAGTGGCTTTCCATTCTCCCATGATACGGGCTTCCGAGAGCCCTTAGATCTGAGATTGAACGGTTGAATGGCATGATTCTAGACCTATGGGTGAATATCCTATCCTGGAGGGTTATTCTGCAATTTTTCAGCAACTTAGCATGCGACCGTTTGATCACAGATCCAAGGGCTGCCAGCAGCCCGTATCATGGTCGCGCCTACCACGACCATCGTGTCGCTCGCGTGGTCACGCCCTTGGAGATTTAACATGGTGCGTTAGGCTATCTGATGTTGGCATGTCATACATAGTCATCACTTAGTCACTCATACTACAACAAGGTTGGCTATAAGGTTGGCTGTAAGTGTATTTTTTTACTCCTCTCTATCTTTTTCTTTGTACTCCCTCCGTCCCATAATATAAGAATGTTTTTGACACTAGCTAGTGTAGTGTCAAAAACGTTCTTATATAATGGGACACAGGGAGTACTAGTATTTATTGCATTTGCCAAGGAGTGACCTCTTCCAATGAAATGCTGTTGCTAAATTTGCTTCATTTAATTAGCTATGGACTCAAAATTGTCTTTTCACCTATGTACATGCGCTTAGCACCGTTTCTTCCTTGGGTCACCAAACTAGTCTCTCTCTTCTTGAGGCTGGTCATAGTAGGGAGTAACATATACTAGTATCATGCATATGATACTAGTGTATGATACTACATCCATAGTGCATAGTATCATAAAGTAGTATCATAGGTGGTCTCATTTATTGCCATGCATGACACATAGTAGCATAATATTTATTATTTTACGGTATCTACCTATGTTACTATGACCCTCTCTCTCTCTTCTTTAATTTCCTGCCATGTAAGCATGTTTGCGAGTCCCAATTATATGATACTAGTTATGTTACCCCCACTATGGCCAGCCTGATTAACTTGCCACATCAGACTTTATGCCTATGTGGCAAGCTTAAGCACCTGTAGGAGCAAGTAAGTACAATAGTGCGCTTTACATGGCATTTTTGCATATGTGGAGGAAATAGAGGCAAGGAAAAAGTGGAGAAGTGGGCTCTCATGCAAGAGCCAGCCTCTACTACTACATGGTGGAGCATTGGGAGAGGCACCTGTATGGAGGCGGTCAGGAATCGGGAGACTCACGCCGGTCGTAGCGCCGTAGTTAAAATGATAATGGCAAGTCAAATCACGAGGCCCCACCTGTCCAACAGTAACTCGCTGTCAAATCACACAGCCCTACGTTTGCAGCAGCCTACTCCCTCGTCTTCTTGCGTCTCTGTCGACCTGACTAGGCGGAACTGTCCCGCTGCCTACCAGGCAGGAAAAGCCCCGCCCTCGACTTTTAAATAGTATACGGTATACGTACTAATTTTGTATCCATGGATTGCGCCCGCGCCATGGAGCAAAGCGTCTAGAAAACGGCGGTACACATGTACGGAGTATACAGCACGCCCGTCACGTTCGCGTCGCACCCTAGACGGTCGGTCGGTCTGGCACGCTGCTCTCCGAATGGAACGCGCGTCATATTGCGTTCGCACACACATGTGGGACGACAATTGAGAACCGACCATAGGCACACTCCCCGGCCCTGCAAGTCGGGTGACTTAATAGAAGAGGGAGACGAGTGATAGTACTAGAGAAGTGTTGTACTACGTTGGTGCCTGGACGATCCCTGCAAGACACGGAAGATCAGTTCGTCCATGCATGTGACCAAACTCCAGCAGACACGCCTGGATTGACTATCGTCTACATATCGTGCAGGTTGTGTTGTACATGGCTGTAGTTGTGGTGAGAAATCTAAAAAAAGGGTTCTTGTCATCTCGCAAAATTAGGTGTCATGTGCTTCGGATCACTGCGAGGGTTAAACAGTGACAACTGAGTTGGGCTAGTCATTGGGGGCACATGCACGAACAATGACTACTCGGCTGCCATCTAGGTCAAGCCGGCTATGTTAATTAGGACATCTATCGATGGACCCCTTTTCTACGAGTTTATCTTTAATTTGAGCTTTGTTCCTCGTCTAGTTTGTCTGTCGGGATTCATGTTGTCTCCTTTGGGCAGTGAGGTTATGATTTCTTGTCATGTGGCATTTTTCATGTTATATGTTATAATCCGGCGCTTCAGATCAAAATGACGACAACTGCGCCTCCGGGCCACGTGCATGAAGACTTCTCGACAGTCATTGACGAGGTCAAGCCGGCTCCGGTAGACAAAAGAAAACTAAGTACTACTCCACTATATAGGCAGGAGCCCCCGCGCTTGCTTGCTAGTGTTGCTCTCTTCACACTGTCTCGGCCTCTCCAGATCTAAACACGACAGCGGTGGCCTCTCTCTCTCTCTCTCTCTCTCTCTCTGCTCACTGCTGGTCACAGATCCAGCCAGATCCTCTCCGCTGGGGAAGGTGAGAAGGTGCAATGTTCACACGGTCATCCTCAGCGACGGCTCTTACCCACTGCTGGGCGCGTCCCGATCAACCTGCCTTGCCGTTCTCTCCCAAGCACCGCTGGCGAGGGAGGGCCTCCGACCCCTTCTTCCTTGCTGCCGTAGTGTGGGCAGATCCGGCCTCCCACCGCCCACCTAGCGACATCCCGGCGACCATCAGGTATAACTTCCTTCGAAACCGGCCTTGCTCTACTTCCCGAGCTCCTGACGCCGCTGCATTTGTAACTTTTACTATTTCTCAGGCCCCCTCGTAGATAGGATCGATCGGCTGTTCGAAAACCACCTAATTTTTTTATGTTTAAGAGGTAAAACTAGTTCATGCACTCGAATCTAGTACTACTTGGTTCAAACAAGGAAGAAAGGGGGTGGGGGGTGGGGGAGGATTTGTTACCTGAATCTAGGACTTGGTCGAAAGAATGGGGGCAAAAAGTAGCAGAGATTGGCTATCCAACTGGTCTCTAGGTCGAATAGGGAAATAAAGGGAAACGCAGTACAAACTCAATATAAACCCGATCTATTGGTTGAAAAAGGAAAGAAAGTGGGGACTGGGGGACAAGTCAACAGAGTAAGTACAACACTAGATTTTCTAGCCTCACACAATATAAGGTGGCTATACCGAACAAAAATGGGACCAACCCAGATATCCTGTTCTGATGTTTGTTGCCCCGAGCCACTCTTATGTAATGCCACTGGTAAAATGTAGCAGTCGCACTGTTAAAAGTAAGGACACGTTAAACCAATGTTGTTTTCAATGTAATGCCTCTAGTAATATGAATCAATGGCACTTGTTTACATGTCATGCTAAAATTTCCCATTAAGATAAGTTGGTTCTTTTCGTTAGAAATGCAACTGTCCTGGTCCGCCTACTCTCCCGTGCCCAAAGTAATGTCGTATTTAACGGTTGTCATAGTTAATCCTAATGCCCACACTAATATCTAGAAATGCCACTGCTTTAGAAATTGCTACTGTCCTTGTAGGATTGCCATTCAGATAAGGAACATGCTTCTTTTCATTTGCTGCATGTTTCATCACTTGTTAGTCACCCTCCTTTCCACCTTTTTTGTGCAAACAGAGATATACATTTCACGCTCGATCTTAGTTGAACTGCACAAATGATATCCAAATTATAGTTGAGCATTCCAGGAGCTTCACAACCAACCTTGATGTTGCTTCATTTTATTGCAACTAATGAAGAAGAAGCTCTGTGGGTTTCGTTTTCTGATGGAAATGGAACCGGGGCTGGAGCCTTTTTCTTATTTTTTTTTGAAGAAGAAGCTGCTAGCTCATGGGACATTGCTTCATTTTAGGTGAACTGCACCAAAAGGTCCCATGAATTGAATCATCCATGTTGGTGACTAAAAGAGCCAGCTTCAGCATCCCAGTCTAAGCACCCCCGACCTCCATCCTTGCGACGCACGGTACACCTCGTTTGCCACCTGCTCGACCCTAGTGTCACTGATAAAATGAAGTAATAATACAGTTAAAATAGAGCGAGTGTCATCTCTATCATTTCATTTCCAATGTAGATAAAGAAAGTGCTTCTCTTTGTTAAAGTATGTTTCATCAACTAGTCCCATTGTTAATGTTTAAGCGTTTCTGCAAACTAGGGTGCTTAATTTTAGTTGATATGTACAAAAATAGAGATTTGAATGTCTCAAGGCGCCTCCTTGTACTACTGCTGTACACTGATGTTCATCACTGGCAAAAGGTGTATTTGGGAGACTGGGGATGATGTCCAGTATGAGGCGTACCGTATGAGGCGTCGCAGGGCCCATCTCGCCCTCGCAGCATGGCATACTATGATACTACCGCAATATTTTCTTCTATTTATTTTGTGTGTTTCATCAACTAGTGCCACTATAATGTAATCACGCTTTTTCATTATCTGTGCAAACAGGGTTATTCAGCTGCATTTTGGTGGAACTGCACAAATGTACGTATGGAACCGGCATATATGCAAAGTGCGAGGTGTGCCAAGTAAAAATTACCGACACCAACCATGCTGCATGCATGCATTGGCATCCACCACAACCAGTGGGATGTGTGGCGCTATGTGTGGACGGATCTTTCTCGGCAGCAAATCATCTAACCAAATACTAGTAGCTTATATTGGCAGTTTTCTAGGGAGTACTCATTTCTGAAAGAAGCACCAATCTATTTTTTTTATTTGTACACTATGTCACAACTTTGACCCAAAGGTCCAGAGCTATTTTAAGGTGATTGGCGTAGTACTCGGAGACTGATTGTAAGCATGATTTTCATTAGCTGTCACACTAATTGTAAGCATGAGCAGGTGGAAGATTAGGTTAGTGCGAGGCTTACCTTAAACCCTACCGCCGCCGTTGAAACGAGGCAAGCATCGAGGGAACCGTGGAGAATGGCGGGGAGGCGACGTCGTGCCATCCGGCCTCCTCTTGTGGTGGGAGAATTGAGGGAGTCCTGGACTAGGGGGTGTCCGGATAGCCGAACTATCATCATCGGCCGGACTCCAAGACTACGAAGATACAAGATTGAAGACTTCGTCCCGTGTCCGGATGGGACTTTCCTTGGCGTGGAAGGCAAGCTTGGCAATACGGATATGTAGATCTCCTACCATTGTAACCGACTCTGTGTAACCCTAGTCCTCTCCAGTGTCTATATAAACCGGATGGCTTTAGTCTATAGGACGAACAACAATCATACCATAGGCTAGCTTCTAGGGTTTAGCCTCCTTGATCTCGTGGTATATCTACTCTTGTAATACCCACATCATCAATATCAATCAAGCAGGACATAGGGTTTTACCTCCATCAAGAGGGCCCGAACCTGGGTAAAACATCGTGTCCCTTGTCTCCTGTTACCATCCGCCTAGACGCACAGTTCGGGACCCCCTACCCGAGATCCGCCGGTTTTGACACCGACATTGGTGCTTTCATTGAGAGTTCCTCTGTGCCGTCGCAATCAGGAGGGATGCCTTTTCCCGTCTTTAAAGACGGCACCGTCGTCAAGGGAGCTTTGGCCACCGGCCAAACTATCCGGCTAGGCGGTTTTCTTATGACCGCCTGTTCGGCCACCGCTCCAACAATGACCTCTCAGGTCATCAAAAGCGATCTTCACGTCAACTCGGAATTCACCGAGCAGCTAGATCCGATGGAGCTCTCCTTCGTAAATGAGCTCTTGGATCGCATCGCCACCCTGGGAGTCGCTACAGACTACGATCAGATTGGGCTTAAAACCGATCTGAGAGAAATTAACTCTCCCTAGGCTACCCACCACGTTGTTGTGGTAGAAGAACAACGCGGCGACTCTTCTTCTATGTTAAAGACCAGTTATGTCCGGATTCCCGATCCCTCCATGCCGAATTCCCGCGGAGGGACGGACGTCAATCAAGTACTAAACCTAAAGTCAGGCATCGGACCAGATCTGTTGGATAACATCCAGCAATCCAAGCTTCCAAATCCGGAAACTTCTCGGCCTTTGAGCCTCAAATTGGGCGGGGTTCCGAATTTAATTCCGCCCGCCCACCCAAACATAAGCGATCTATCTCAAATACGGCAAGAGCCCGATGAAACAGTACATCATTAATGGGCCAGATTCCTCCTGGTTATGGACAGGATAAAGGACTGCCATGAGGAAAGCGCAATCTCAATTTTCTGCAACAATTGCACGGACAAGGGAATCATGAACGCCATAAGTCATCGCGAAGTTACACGCTTCACCGACCTAGCGACCATAGTACAAAAATACTGTGCGATGGAGAGTGCCTGGAAAACCGAAACCAGGTTTTGGGACAATCCGGCCCTGAACACAACCCTAGTTCGAAATAAAAGGGTGCGTCATACTCAAGCACCTGGGTTAAAAACCAAAAAGCAAAAAACCCCTAAAGGGCACGGAACCGTACTGGAGGGATGGCTCAACGGACCCTGTAAAATCCATAGTACAGAGGGCGCCACTCCAACACATAGCCTTCGAGCATGTTGGATACTTGGCCAAAAGTGGCGAAGGTTTTCTAGCCCCGGGTAACCAGCCCAACAGTACCAGTACGGTATTAACAGTCTTCGAGACTTTCGCATCAAATAATATGCGGAAACGAACAATCCGCAGCCTCGCCGAAGTCTACCAAGTAGCAACAACAAATCCATGGAGCGACACGGCTATCACCTTCAATGCCAGCGACGAACCTAAATTCCGAACAGCCCGAGCACTAGCCGCATTGGTCCTCAGTCCGATAGTGGACGGCTTTCGTCTTACCAAGGTACTCATGGATGGCGGCAGCGGATTAAACCTCATCTACGAGGAAACCCTCCAAAAAATGGAAATTGACTGGAGCCGCATTGAGCGAAGCAGCACAACCTTTAGAGGAATAATCCCTAGTCGGGAAGTATAATGCACAGGAAAAATCACGCTAGATGTAGTGTTCGGCTCACCAGACAATTACAGGTCCGAGGAGGTCACATTCCAAGTGGCCCCGTTCGGCAGCGGATATCACGCCTTGTTAGGGCGAGAGGCATTCACAATTTTCCAAGCTATACCCCATTACGGGTACATGAAGCTTAAAATTCCCGGGCCCAATGGAATCATCACTCTTGTTAGTGATCCAGATATAGCACTCCGCGCTAAAAATAAGACAGCCACACTAGCCCTAGAGGCACTATCCGAAGCCTTAGCGGCAGAGGAACTCACTGTGCTGCGCTCCACGGTGGATAGGGACGATGTGATACTCGATAAGAGATCTAAGTCCACCTCTTTTAAACCAGCAGACGAAATAGTCAAATTCCAGGTCCATCCAATGGACCCCACAAAGACGGCCTCCATTGGGGCCCAATTAAACCCTGATGTAGAAGCCGCACTACGAGAATTCCTTCGGGAAAATTGGGACATTTTTGCCTGGCACCCTTCAGATATGCCAGGAATCCCACGCAGGCTGGCAGAGCACAGCCTAAATATCCTAAAAGGATTCAAGCCAGTCAAACAGGCTCTTCGGTGATTTTCCGAACCCAAAAGACAGGCAATGGGAGAGGAGCTAGCCAAACTCTTAGAAGCCGGATTCATCAGAGATATAAAACATCCGGACTGGCTAGCAAACCTGGTAATGGTACCAAAAAGGACAAATCCTGGCGCCTTTGTGTCGATTTCAAAGACCTTAACAATGCCTGTCCAAAGGATCCTTTCCCCCTCCGCCGCATCGACCAAATCATCGATGCTACCACAGGGCACGATTCATTGTGCTTCCTCGACGCTTACTCCGGATACCATCAAATCAAGATGGCGGAAAAAGACCAGGCTGCAACGGCATTCATTACTCCATACGGACCATTCTGCTTCAACACAATGCCCTTTGGACTTAAAAACGCCGGCGCAACATATCAGCGCATGATTCAGACATGTCTGGCTACCCAGATAGGCAAAACAGTGGAGGCATACGTAGACGATGTGGTCGTTAAGACCAAACACGTCGAAACTCTAGTAGACGATTTGAGGCTTACATTCGACAACCTCCGAGCATATGACATTAAGCTCAACCCGGAAAAATGTGTTTTTGGCGTACCAGCCGGAAAGCTCTTGGGCTTCATTGTATCCGGTAGAGGAATTGAAGCAAACCCAGCCAAGATCCGAGCTCTGTCACAATTGGATATCCCAAAAGACCTCAAAAAAATACAAAAACTAATTGGATGCGTGGCGGCTCTAAGCCGCTTCATCTCCCGTTTGGGAGAAAAGGCACTGCCCCTCTATCGCCTCCTCCGGCGCACCGAACACTTCGAATGGACAGATGCTGCCACGGCCGGACTCAAAGAAATTAAGGCCATATTGGCAACAAATCCCGTCCTGGCTGCGCCCAACCTGGGTGAACCGATGCTATTATATATCGCGGCAACACATCAAGTTGTCAGCGCGGTACTCGTCGTCGAACGAGAAACAGAAGGGCACAAATTCCCTCTTCAAAAACCAGTGTACTACGTATCCACTGTCTTAACTCCATGCAAGTCCCGGTACCCACATTATCAAAAGATAGCATACGCGGTGTTCATGGCATCCCGGAAGCTGCGACACTACTTTCAAGAGTGTTCCATAACGGTGGCCTCCGAAGTACCTCTCAACGATATTATAAACAATCGCGACGCGACGGGTAGGATTGCAAAATGGGCCACTGAGCTCTTACCATTTGACATAACCTACAAACCACGGCGAGCTATAAAGTCGCAAGTTTTGGCTGACTTCATCGCCGAATGGACCGAAGCCGAACTCCCTAAAGAGTTCGGCACATACTCCAATTGGATCATGCATTTCGACGGCTCCAAAATGTTGGCTGGCTTGGGGGCTGGCGTCGTCTTGACGTCCCCAACCGGAGACACAGTCCAATACATACTTCAAATAATGTACACGGACTCCAACAACGCAGCCGAATACGAGGCCCTTCTACATGGTCTCCGGATGGCAATCTCCATGGGTATTCAACGCCTAGAGGTGCGCGGGGATTCAAACCTCGCAATATCCCAAGTAAATGGAGACTTTGACGCCAAGGATCCGAAAATGGAAGCCTACCGTAACGCCGTCCTAAAAATGTCAGCTCGGTTCGAAGGACTCAAATTCCACCATGTAGCCCGGGATAATAACCAGGCAGCAGACGTGTTGGCACACATCAGCGCAAAATGCGATCCCGTCCCTCCAAACATCTTCCTGGAGCGGCTCTTTAAGCCATCCGTATTATGGGAAGAGGAGTCCGGAAATAACAACCCGGAACCAACTGCACCACCCAACACGGAACATTCTGACACAATCGGTGGCTCAGCCAATGAAATAACACCTTCAGCCCACGAAATAATGGCAGTAATTGCCCCGTGGACGGAACCATTCCTAGCCTACTTAATTAGGCAGGAACTTCCCGAAGACCAAAATGAGGCCCGCTGCATAGTTTGGCGATCTAAAGCCTACAAGGTCCATGAGGGAGAACTTTATAAGAAAAGCACAACCGGAGTCCTTCAAAGGTGTATCTCCGAAGAGGAAGGGCGAAATCTCCTGGCTGAAATTCACACCGGACTCGGCGGGCACCACGCCGTAGCCCGGGCCCTTGTAGGCAAGGCCTTCCGTACAGGATTTTATTGGCCGACAGCCCAGGCAGATGCTCAAGACTTAGTCCAACGATGCGTCGGTTGGCAACTCTTTGCTAATCAAAGCCACATGCCACCCACCGCCCTCAAAACTATACCCATCACTTGGCCGTTTGCAGTCTGGGGGCTTGACATGGTTGGACCCCTTAAAGGGGGAACCCACAAGCAAAAATATTTATTGGTCATGGTGGACAAATTCACCAAATGGATAGAGGCCAAGCCGGTTAAAACGGCCGAATCCGGACCTGTGATAGACTTCACATCCGGGGTAGTACACCGTTTTGGCGTCCCCCACAGCATCATCACTGATAACAGCACGAATTTCACGGCCGACAAGGTTGAACTCTGGTGCAAAAGCATGAGCATCAAGCTCGACTACGCTTCAGTCTATCACCCTCAAACTAACGGTCAAGTCGAACGACCAAATGTTCTAATCATGAGCAGCATTAAACCCAGATTAGTGCGGTCCCTCACGGAATCTAACACGCACTGGGTAGAGGAGCTCGACTCCGTACTCTGGGGGCTGCGGACCATGCCAAACCGCACTACCGGATTCACACCATTTTTTATGGTATACGGCGCAGAGGCAGTTTTGCCCTGCGATATAATTCATGACTCACCTCGCGTGCGCATGTACGAAGAAAGGGAAGCCGAGTTGGATCGGCAGGACAGTTTGGATGCCTTAGAGGAGGAGCGTGACGTGGCAAAATCCCGTTCCGCATTCTATCAGCAGCAGGCCCAAAGATATCAAAGCAGAGAAGTACGGGCCAAAACTTACAATGTTGGCGAGCTAGTTCTACGCCTGCCGGACAAGAAAAAGGACAAACTTAAGCCCAAATGGGAAGGTCCCTTCATCATCGACCAAGTCCTTACCGGCGGTGCATACCGTCTACGCAACGCATCTAACAACCGACTCGAGCCGAACCCATGGAACGCAGCCCATCTCCGAAGATTCTACACCTAGCGCCGGACTCAGAGTTCGTCTCCTTCCTCCGTCCACCTTTCATATTTTTTCGCTGTCTTTTGTTTCCCTCCTTTTTCCTCCCTCTTTCAGTAAAATCCTTTGAGGGCTGATCTGCGCATTGTTCGCACACACTCGATGTGCTACTCGCACTCATTATACCCGGGGGCTTCTTTAACAGAAGCTTATTTATACGGGCTTCATGCCCAACACATGTGTCATACTTCCGCATGTACCTTTTACTCACCATTATATGCATCGATATGACTTAAGTTTTGGCCAAGCTGGGTTGCCTGGCTCCTGTGCTTACCCCTACGTTCCCGATTGTTCGGCTAGGAGGTAAAGGGAGCACCTCTGCGATTGTTAGTGCCGGGTCAGCCGGATGTGTACCTCAGACTGGGTGAAGCCGAAGGCTAGCGTTCTTAAGGGAATATTCAGTCGGTGACTTGAAAGATGATTTATTACTTATTTATTTATCTGCCCCCAGATGCTTTTTCTGCTCTTTTCGCAGTCCGGACATGCACTTTAGGGCATGCCTCCCAGGGAAAGGAACCCCTAACGGAACTATTCTCCTTGGAAGATGTTTATTACTAACCATGTAATATAACATAGCTAGTTGGGCACTTGTCTGATAAAGCACTCATGACCCCTACACCTGGTCTCCATGCATGCCCCGGTTTTTGTATAACCGTGAGGGTATTCGGACACACTCTAGACTATTGGGTCCCGAGGTTGAAGCGAAAAGGTCCGCAAAGACAAATGATCTACAATCCGGCTAGAAGACATTTTACATGTCATCTTAAATTACATCATCAAACTGACTGATTGTACTCCTCTTCAATCCCATCTAACAGGCTGTCTAGTTTACAGTCCCGTTGGGAATATTTCGCGGCCAACTCTACTTGGTCGTACATCAGACTCACAGGGATCTCCTTCCCATTGGGCCCCACAGGTCCGACCTCGGCCATGTGGTTTGGATCAGCCTTCGTGTACCGCGTCTTCACCATGGCCCAGGCCTCCCTGGCGCCTTGACGGCAGGCCGATATCTTCCACAGACGGAAGCGCTACCGTACTACCTGAAGCTTCTCAGCAAGCCCTCCAAGACCCTCGGGTAGGGAGACGGAAGGCCATAAGGTCTGAACGACGCCGCTCATCGCCTACCGGACATGTTCGTGCAGTTGCAGCAGCTCGGGAAGAAGGTCACCTGTGGAACCAGGCATTTCCTCCGCCGGACGACCCGTGAGCACACCTACAGACACATTTTTGTCAATCGACTTCCTCGCCGAACTCTTCTTTTCAAAAGAGTTTGCTCAAGCACTTACTGTAAATGCCATGACGAAGCCGCCGATTCTCCTTTACGGAGTTAGACAGCTGGACCCGAACATCTTTTAGTTCTTCGCCCAGCTGGGTGTTGGCATCTTGGAGTTTGTTCCTCTCCTGCTGCACCCTCATAAGCACCTTCTCGCCGGCCTTCAGCTGGCGCAGCAGATGTTGCTTGTCCGGATCTAGTCCGGCACCCTCTGCAATATTATTGTCAGACTAAACACACACGCCGCACTTCATAAACTACTTCTCTTTTCGAAATATGTATTACCAGAGGGGGTCCCTGTGGCTCCCCCGACGGCGGCTAGTGCGGCCTCAAGTTGAGCCTTGCATTCTTGAAGCTCCTGGGACAGGTGGGTATTCTTCTCTGTAAGATCCTGCATAACAAATGATCCTTAAATCAGTTAGTTTAACTATTTCAAATCTCGGGGGCTACTGGCATATATAACTATTAAAATTCCTCACCCGTATGTCTTTCACATACTGCTCCGTGGCTCTGGTTAAACCATCTTGAGCAGCATGGAGGTTCGCGTCTCCCGCATTAAAGGCATTCAACGCCTCCGGGGAGAAACACGCGCCACGAAGAACTGTCCGACGGCGCCTGTGATTCATGGCGCTCTCCACCTCAGACCTGGTGGCGGACAACCTGTTGGCATCCTCCGTTGGAGGAGCATCCGGCTCGCGCCTTGCGCTCGCCTCCCCCTCCGGACCAGGTGTTGGAGCCTGGCTGGCGAAGGCTTGGTTGGCAACCTCTGCGGGCATAGTCCGAGGAGCGTTCTTTCTCCTGGAAGAATCATGAGCATTAATATACCTCCCAGGAGTCTTTCCCTTAAAGACAATGGTGTGCCATACCTTTGCGGTGAACCGCACTGACCCTGGTTGGTCAGTCGCCACGGGCTCAGCTTCCCGCCGTAAAGGCACCTCCTGCGAAGCACCGTTGGTACACGGTGGTCAGAAATAAGCATTTAAAAAGTAATGGTGTCAGGACGTCGGTCGTACTCACCTGGGAAGCCGGAGATAAACCGGGGTAGTCAGCCGTAATGGCGACTAGAGCATTGTCTATGCTGAGCTGGTGGAACACCCCATCAATCAGTTCCACCATTATGTCTGGATCCTCTCCGGAGGCCGGATCAAGGGATCTTCCCGGATCCTCGGGTTGTGGAGTCGGGCTTGCTATGCCCTCCACATCCCGGCGCAGTTCTTGCGTCGAAATCATAAAGTAAGACACTTATCCTTGAAAGCACGGATCGGATATATAAACGTCCGCTTACCTAGCTCCGAGGGTTATTCATGGAGAATCCATTCAATGGACTCGTGCGGAGGAAGTCCTCCTTCTCCCCCTTGTACAAGCCGGACATGATCTTCACCAGATCGGCGGCCGATCCCGGCCCCTTGCGGCCATGACGGGTGGCATCATTCTCCCCGTTGAAATCCCACATGGGGTGGCCCCTATATTGGAGCGGCTGCACCCCTCGCATAATGCATGTGGCCATGACTCCAATCATGGTCAATCCGGAATGGGCCAGTAACCTTATCCGGCCCATCAGATATTGGACGCTCCTATCATCTTCCCGTTGAGGGCTCCGCGGGCGCCAACTCAGGCGTTTCTTCAGAGGAGCGTTGCTAAACTCCGGGAGGCCGATCCAAACTGGATCCGGCAGCGGGGCGTCTTCCATATAGAACCACTCCGAAGGCCAGTCTTCGGATGCTTTCTTCGGGGTTCTAGATAGATATCCGGTCCCGGCGATGCGCCATATTTCGGCTCCGCCCACTTGATATATCGACCCCTTGTGAGAACGGGGTACGAGGCAAAACAATCTCTTCCACAGCGCAAAATGGGGATCGATGCCCAAGAACAGCTCGCAAAGAGCTACAAAGCCCGCGATGTGCAAAATGGATGCAGGTGTGAGGTGGTAAAGTTGGAGTCCATAGAACTCCAGGAGCCCCCGGAGAAACGGATGTATAGGGAACCCGAGTCCCCTTATTAGGTAGGGGACGAAGCATACCCGCTCTCCTTTGGAGGGATTGGGGATGCTCTCCGCCTGCTTCCCACCCTTGTAGGTGGCTAGCCCGGCTCAAACCGGAACCATAAAGGCTGGGGGAAGATATCCCTCTGCTTGGAGCGTCACTAACTCGCTATGCGGGACTGAACATCTCCTCCAATCTCCTGGCTGAGGACTGGGAGCGCGAGAGGAGGAGCCGCATCAACTGTCCATGTTGGAATGGATTTTTGTCAGATGCGCTTCGATGAGTGCTTGCGGAAGGAGGATGGTGTGATTCAGATCTGGATCCTCGCCTCTCTTATAGGCGGCTTATTCGCGCAGCTAGGGGGGTAAAACGTAAAAATACCCTGCCTTTTTGCATTCATACGACATGTGGAAGAGGGCCATTATTGGACGTGGAAGCCAAGGAGCGCAACATTTATAAGGAAGCTGGACACTATTCGGCAAACACATGAAGTATGGAGGAGAACCCGCCTTGCAAACGCCGAAGACGATATATGCGTCGGACTCGTCGTCATTGAAGCCTAGTTCGGGGGCTACTCAGGGAGTCCTGGACTAGGGGGTGTCCGGATAGCCGAACTATCATCATCGGCCGGACTCCAAGACTATGAAGATACAAGATTGAAGACTTCGTCCCGTGTCCGGATGGGACTTTCCTTGGCGTGGAAGGCAAGCTTGGCAATACGGATATGTAGATCTCCTACCATTGTAACCGACTCTGTGTAACCCTAGCCCTCTCCGATGTCTATATAAACCGGATGACTTTAGTCTATAGGACGAACAACAATCATACCATAGGCTAGCTTCTAGGGTTTAGCCTCCTTGATCTCGTGGTAGATCTACTCTTGTAATACCCACATCATCAATATCAATCAAGCAGGACATAGGGTTTTACCTCCATCAAGAGGGCCCGAACCTGGGTA
The DNA here is from genome assembly GCF_018294505.1 of Triticum aestivum. Classification (NCBI taxonomy): domain Eukaryota; kingdom Viridiplantae; phylum Streptophyta; class Magnoliopsida; order Poales; family Poaceae; genus Triticum; species Triticum aestivum. The sequence goes on from NC_057804.1 coordinate 450,592,789, forward strand.
AAACATCGTGTCCCTTGTCTCATGTTACCATCCGCCTAGACGCACAATTCGGGACCCCCTACCCGAGATCCGCCGGTTTTGACACCGACAAGAATGAATACTCCTGTGGCTCCGGCTGGCTCTGCACCCTCACGAATGGCACGCCATACTCGATCGATTCGTTATCCTCTGGGTGCTCGACCTTCGACCTGTATGCCCACCACCTCCGCCTGACTGTCGCCTCGGGCGAATCTGTCTGCTCCATCGCCCATAGGAGATACTCGATGAACTCAGAGGACTGCGACGTGACTGCCGCCGAGGAGTACATGTACTTCACCGCCCTCATCGCCGCCGTCTCGCTCTTTCGCATACATTGCCACATGGCCCGCACCATCCTCAAAATCTCCCACTCATTGTCAAACCAACTAAGGATCTCCTTCAACCTGGCTAACTTTGCCTAGTCGCCGCGGGTGATCTGCCTGATTCGCTGTTGCATCCTCTCCATAGATGTCGTTCTGAGTGGTCTGGTGCTAGCTTTGGAAGATGGGAGGAGAGATGGTGGTCTTGCAATAGAGAAGAGGGAGTGGAGAGGAGGTGGTTTTGGAATGGAGATGATGGAGAGGAGAGGAGGTGGTTTTGCAATGGAGAGAAGATCAGAAGAGGGAGAGGCGAGACGGTGGTTTTGGAATGGAGATGATGGAGAGGAGAGGAGGTGGTTTTGGAATGGAGATGATGGAGAGGAGAGGAGGTGGTTTTGCAATGGAGAAGATTAGAAGAGGGAGAGGCGATACGGTGGTTTTGGAATGGAGATGATGGAGAGGAGAGGAGGTGGTTTTGCAATGGAGAAGAGGGAGAGGAGCGTGCGGCAGCGATTTAGGATTGGGCGAGAGGGCCGGTGCGCTGTGACTGGATCAAAGTCAAAATCAATTTACCCTTCAATTAAGAAAGCGACCCCACATTAACTAGTCTCCCTTTTATTCTGGGTCATAATTGACCATGATTTTCACACATAAAATATATGTTATACATTGCAAAAATAATATAATTTGAAAGTACATTCAGATACGAACCAAACGATACAATTTTTGGTGACATGCATTCACATTTTGCTTGTCACATACAGTACATGGTCAAACTTTGACCCAAAATACGCAAAACAACAAAAAAATACTTCCAAGACCAGCGCCGCTCTTCTGCAATTCTCCTCTTAAACCACCGCCGCTCCTCTCCTGTTCCAATCTAAATCCAGCGCCGCTCCTCTCCTCTTCCATTTCAAAACCACCGCCCCTCCTCTCCTGTTCCAGTCCAAAACCAGCGTCGCTCCTCTCCCGTTCTAATCCAAAACCAGCGCTACTCCTCTCCTCTTCCATTCAAAAACCACCGCCAGTGAGTGAAGGTGCTATGGAGAAGTAGATCGATGGAGGAGTACAACCGATACATGAGGATCGCAGACGGCGACCCTGTGAAGCTAGCTAGGATATTGGAGATACAGTCTTGGTTTGACAACAAGGACCAACTAGCGGCGACGGCGACATCCATGGCCAAATATCTGCAACAGAGCGAAAAGGTGGTGATACTCCCGATACTCCCGGAGGGAGTCGCGCCGGAGTACATAGAGCTGCTCCTCTGGGCCATGGAGCAAACAGATTCACTGAATCCGACCATGAGGGAGCGGTGGTGGGAGTATCGATCCCAGATGGAGCATCCACCAGAGATTGAAGGATCGAGCATCTACAGGGTGCCGTTTGTGAGGGTGTCCTGCCAGAGCGAGCCGGTGGAGTCTTCATCGACCGGACCCAACTACAAGAGGAGAAAAGCAGTTGGCCCGACGACGCTTCCCTGCCATCGTCTCCCTCGCTGTTCACATCGTGTCACGGGGCGGCTGTCTGCCGCCGAGAAATAGGAGGGGGCTGCCCCCCCAGCCCAATAGTCGGGCAGGTTGTGAATTGTCAGGAGGAGCTTAGGGTGTCAGTATTTGCAGGTTGTGAATTGTGTTTTGTGTTGTGTATTTTGAGAGTACTTCCAGATATGAATGTCTTTTGAATTTCAGATTTGCAGTATTGAGCATATGAAGAATTTTATGAATTCTAGAGATCTATTTTTAGCACTTAAAAAAATGTAGTTTCATAGTAGTATAAAAGTGCAGACGAGAAGAAACTGCAAGTTTCAGTTTCAGATAAGAAACTGCAAGTTCAGTTTCACATAAGAAACTGCAACTTTCATAGGCAGAGCATTTATATTAACACGACCTTTTCAAACAGGGTTAACATCATGTTGAAAGTTTTATTCATGGTCGAAAATGGAACTACCAGCCAGTTAACATCATGCTGATCAACATTCATGCATAGCACATCTTCATATGATGCACAGTCAAAATGCCCACACAATGTCGAGTGTGCGAAACATAGAGAAAACGAGGGACGAAGTTTTGGCAAGTGTTGGACGTGGTTTTGGGCTGCTTCATCTAGGCTTTCATTTTTAACATGCGCAACCCACGACCTCGGATGAGAGGGCCCGTTTGTATTTTCTTAGGGCCATCATGTATCGACCGGCCTATGGACCTCCCATCCGAGGTTTTATTTTTGGCAGCCCAATTTATGTATTTTTTTTGAAGAAAACGCAGAGGTCTGTTCTATTTTTCTATATAAGAATAGGAACGCCAGGTAAAACTTATGTTTCCCTTCTAACTATATTATATATATTTAAATTATTTTTTATGTTATTATATATTATTTTTATTGTCATCATATATTTAACATATACTTACATATGTAAGAAAACAATATCCCACATCTTATTAACTTATAAAAATAATTTTTTAACAAATAAAATACTGGATTGTTTTGGCACGAAAATCCTAGTGATTGTGTACAAAAGCTTGGTAAGATTTAAGGACGAATGTAATAATATCACTTATTATTTAAATATATTTATAACAAAATGCTCAGCCCTTTTTTATTTTTGATAACATTGCTGGCCCAACCCAACATTATAATTAGAACCAGCCCAACAAAATTGTGTATCTAGATAAAGTGCAAATGGCATGTAATTTTTTAGGAAATAAAATAAATGGGCCGCATGGACGCTACATTAATTGTTCACCCAGCCCAGCTAATGGTTGTAATTCAAAAAAAGAGATCAAATTGACTGTAAATTCTACTGCGCAAAAAAAGACTGTAAATTCTGAAAAAATGGGTTGAATACGTGCCACTTTTTTGGAGGCTGAAATGTGGGCCAATAGGTCGAAGCCAACACAAGTCGTTGTCAATTTAGTCAACAAATGATTCTGACATGTTAGCCGTTGGATTTACACCCAACGACCGGCATTCATCTTCAACCTCTCGTCTTCTTCCTCCAGCGCCACCGGGACCACCTCCCTCCTCCTGCTGCTATCAGCTCTGCTTAGCACGCTTCGCTGTGAAGCGCTACTCCACCGTTGGCCAGGCCATCCCTCCACCCCTCCACACCTCCTGTTCTTCTCTACTGACTGCTGAACCACACCGCACTGGAACCAGTTAACCCTCGTACACCTCTCCGTCTGCGACTCTACTCCCGCGTCTTCCCATCTCCGACTCGTTGCTATCCGGGGCCTCGCCGTCGTCCACCACCTTGGATGCGCTTGGTGCGGCGTGGTCAACGTGGTTAACGAACGACACCATCGGAAGTAGACTGTGCATGGAGAGGCTAACAGCTGGGTCCATGGTCGCACACAAGGAAATGCCTCCTTATTACGCGCAAAATAATGATTCCTCCACCTGACATATGGGACCCACCGGAAGGGCCTCTGTATTTCGCAAAAAAATGTGCCCCCCGTTGACTTGTCGGACCCACCAGCTATCTTCGCACGCAAGGAAGTGCCTCCTTATTACGCACAAAAAAAGAATACTCCCCCTGCCAGCTGGAACCCAGCATACTGGGAGGCTGACTTGTGGGCCTACCAAGTTGACGGGGACGGAGGGCTTTATCAACTTAGTCAATATGAACGATTCTAGCTCCTGTTACCGTACGATGTTCATCCAACGGTTGTAGTTCTTCTTCAATCTCTGGTCTTCTTGCTCCAGCCGCCCAAACCAACGCCGGTCGTGCTGCGTGCTCCTGCCTCCCGTGGTCGGCTGTGATGCCGCGGAGGCCTCACCGCCCCTACTAGTCCCACCGCTGGCCAGGCCATCCCTCTACTCACCCACACCAACTGTTATTCTGCGGCGACAGCAGCCTCACACCGCAGCCGAACCAGTGAACCCTCGTACTCCTCTTCGCGTGGGCATCCACTGTTGTGTCTTCCCCGGCTCCGAGTCGTCCCCTTCCTAGGCCTCGCCGTCGTCCACCGTCGTGGTGCTCTCGGCGCGGCGTGTTCAAGGAACGACTTCCATCGGACGTGGACTCTACGTGGAGAGGCTGACAGCTGGGTCCACGGCCGCAGCAAGGAAGTGCCTCCTTATTATGCGGAAAATAATGATTCCTCCACCTGACAGCGGGGACCTACCGGACGGGCCACCGTATTTCATGAAAAAAAGTTCCCCCCCTGACTGCTGGGACCCACCAGCTACATCTTCGCACGCAAGGAAGTGCGTCTGGGCAAAAAAAAAAACAATTC
>NC_057804.1:450597603-450630978 GCF_018294505.1 Triticum aestivum
AGGAAGTGCGTCCGGGCAAAAAAAAACGATTCGCCCCCGTGACTGCTGGGACCCACCAGCTACATCTTCGCACGCAAAGGAAGTGCGTCCGGGAAAAAAAAACCGATTCGCCCCTCCGATTGCTGGGACCCACCAGCTACATTTTCGCATGCAAGGAACTGCCTGACAGTCGGGACCCACCTGGTCGAAGCGTACGTAGCATAGTCATTCTGGTCGCGAACGTGTACGTACATATATACTGGTCGATGTAGAGGCGCGTACGTGTCGTAGTAGAGGCGCACACGTAGCATGTACACATATGTACAGCGGCCAGGGTGCAAGAAAGAAAATACGGCCACATACGTACATACAGGCGGGGTCTCGAACGCCTACTCGCGCGTACGTACATGGCTGGGTCGGAACGGAGAAACAGAGCCGTCGTCGTGTTCATGGGGAGGCAATGGAATGCGTCGTGTTCATGGGGAGGCAACGGAATGTGTCGTGTTCATCGGGAGGCAACGGAACGTGTGGGAGCCAAACCGGCTTGGACGGAACAGGCGATGGAAACGAGGCCCGGCGTACCGCACAACGGAGGAAACGGACCTCCTATGTTCGGAACGGGGTCCTGTTGATCGGGAGGGGTGTGGCGTACCAGAAAACGGAGGAAATGGACCTCCTATGGTCGAAACGGGGGTCCTGTTGATCGGGAGGGGTGTGGCGTACCACAAAACGGAGGAAACGGACCTCCTACGGTCAAAATGGGGGTCCTGTTCATCGGGAGGGGTGCGGCGTACCGCAAAATGGACAAAACCGACCTCCTACAGTCGAAACGGGGGTCCTGTTCATCGGGAGGGGTGTGGCGTACCACAAAACGGACGAAACGGACCTCCTACGGTCGAAACGGGGGTCCTGTTCATCAGGAGGGGTGTGGCATACCGCAAAACGGGACTCCACAGGATACTGTTCATCTCCACCGTCGACCTCCTCCAGCCTCCACGGGTTACCGTCGACCTCCTCCAGCCTCCACGGGCTCCTGTTCATCCAGCCTCCACCGCGCGCTACTCCACCAGCTACTGTTCAACCACCCCTCCACCGTCTAATGTTCATCCAGCCCTCCACCGCCTACTATTCATCCAACCCTCCACACCACGGGGTCCTGTTCAACCACCCCTCCACGGCCACCCCTCCACCGTCTACTGTTCATCCAGCCCTCCACACCACGGGGTCCTGTTCATCCAGAGGCAACGCCACCGCTCACTGTTCATCCAAACCCCCCCGCAACACTCACTGTTCATCCAATCAATCGGCTTCAGTTAGCAGCAGTAGCGAAGGAATCGCTCCATCGGGTTCAGTTAACAGCCATTGATCGATCGCTCGGGTTCAGTAACGCGTAGCCTACAATGCAATCGCTCGGGTTCAGTTAGAGCCCAACGCCTCGCTCGGGTTCAGTTAGAGCCAACGCCTCGCACACATGCGCGTACGTGTACGAGAGAAACGCGCATCGCTCCGCCCCCGACCTCCCACCGTAACCGGCAACTCCCCGAAATTTTCCTCCCCCTTGCTTCTACCACAGTTTTTTCCGTCATGGACGACCCAAAGAATGTCATGCAGCTGCGTCTACGGCCCGCCCAGGACGAAAAGCCCATTTTCTGTCATGATTTTTTGTCATAGAAGTAGGAGCCCACCACATCTATGATGATACCGGGTTTTGTCACAATTATCGTCATAGAAGTGTCATATGTATGACAGAAAAAAATTTCGTTTGGCCCAAAATGTCAGGGATGTGTTTTTTTTGTAGTGTGCTGAACTCGTTAAAGTCTCTCTCTTTGTCAGGAGACTCTTGGCCGAACTATGTCCGGCTCGAGTGGGAAGCAGGCGACGAGGGAGTTCGTTGCCCACCCACCACCCACTTCATTGCCACGATTGATGATTTGACTGACGTGCTTGACTTCGACTCTGAAGACATCGACGGTGTAGACGATGATGTAGGAGAAGAACAGGAACCACCGCCCACGGGGCACTGGACAACCACCTCCTCGTATGATATATATATGGTGGACACTCCGAAAGAAACCAATGGCGACGAGGTAATGGAGGATAACCCCTCAAGGAAGAAAGGAAAGCATGGGCGTCATTGGCACCGCTCCAAGCCCCGCCATAGCAATAGTTGCACAGGAGACGAAAACAATCCAGATGGTGCCAAAGATGAATACAACCCCGATCAGCCTGCCTTCGAGCAGGCCGAAAAGGAAGACGGGCATGTCAGCCCAGACAAATAGGTGACGGACGGATACCCGAAGGAGGATAACTACATGCCCCCCTCCGAAGACGAGTTTAGCCTCGGGGACGATGAGTTCGGTGTGCCTAAGGACCCCGCAGAGTAGGAGCGCTTCAAGCGCCGGCTTATGGTCACTGCGAGGAGCCTGAAAAAGAAGTAGCAGCAGCTCCAAGCTGATCAAGATCTGCTCACAAACAGATGGACCGAAGTCCTGGCGGCTGAGGAATATGGACTCGAGCGCCACACCAAAGGTTATCCAAAGCACAAGTGGCTACCTCAACTCAAGGAGGAGCCTATCCTACCAGCACAGGACGAGGCTGACCGGCCACCTCGTGGCCGGGATAAAATGGCGTATCAGCCCGAATACCAGCCCGCACCCCCACGCCAATACACTACACCCCAGGGCAATAGGCAGGACCTGCGAGACATATTGGAAAATAAGGCAGGACAACCAAGATCGATCTACGGATCACGCGGGAGCGCCCCAACATGTGACGATGATCGTCATGCCGGATACACTATCAACAAGTCTGGCCGGGCCGAACACAGCCAACCAGACTCATTCGAAATGCGTAGCCACATAGCCCGGCATAGAGGCGCCGCACACCCCCTCTACTTCACTGACGAAGTGATGGATCATGAATTCCTAGAAGGGTTTAAACCCGTAAACATTGAATCATACGATGGCACAATAGACCCCGCAGTATGGATCGAAGACTTCCTTCTCCACATTCACATGGCCCGCGGCGACGATCTACACGCCATCAAGTATCTTCCCCTTAAGCTCAAAGGACCGGCCCGACACTGGCTAAATAGCCTGCCGGCAAATTCCATTGGTAGTTGGGAATACCTGGAGGACGCGTTCCTCGACAACTTCCAGAGCATGTACGTGCGGCCACCGGATGCCAATGACTTGAGCCACATTACCCAATAGCCCGGAGAGTCAACCAGAAAATTCTGGACTCGGTTCCTAACTAAAAAGAACCAAATTGTCGACTCTCCGGATGCCGAAGCCTGGCGGCTTTTAAACATAATATCCGCGACGAGTGGCTCGCCCGACACCTCGGCCAGGAAAAACCAAAATCCATGGCGGCCCTCACAACACTCATGACCCGCTTTTACGCAAGCGAGGACAGCTGGTTAGCTCACAGTAGCACCACGCCAATAAACTCCGGCACTTCAGATGTCCGCGACAATAACGGCAAGCCACGACACAACAGACATAAGCGTCGGAACAATGGCGACAACACTGAAGACACGACAGTCAAACCCGGATTCAGTGGCTCATAATCTGGTCAGCGGAAAAAGCCGTTCAAAAGAAACAACCAGGGACCGTCCGGTCTGGACCGCATACTTGATCGCTCGTGCCAAATTCATGGCACCCCGGATAAGCCAGCAAACCACACTAACAGAAATTGCTGGGTGTTCAAACAGGCCGGTAAAATATATGCCGAGAACAAGGACAAGGGGCTGCACAGCGACGATGATGAGGAGTCCCGGCATCCGAACACGGGGGAATAGAAGAAATTTCCTCCCCAGGTGAAAACGGTCAATATGATCTACGCCACCCACATTCCCAAATGAGAACGAAAGCGAGCACTATGGGACGTCTATGCGATGGAGCCAGTCGCCCCAAAGTTCAACCCATGGTCAGCCTGTCCGATCACTTCTGATCGTAGGGATCACCCGACCAGCATCCGTCACGGCGGTTCAGCCGCATTGGTCCTAGACTCAATCATTGACGGATTTCACCTCACGCGAGTCCTTATGGATGGCGGTAGCAGCCTGAACCTGCTTTATCAGGACACCGTGCGCAAGATGGGCATCGACCCTTCAAGGATCAAGCCCACCAAAACCACCTTCAAAGTTGTAATTCCAGGAGTAGAGGCCCGTTGCACGGGCTCCATAACAATTGAAGTGGTCTTCGGATCTCTGGATAACTTCCAAAGCGAGGAGTTAATCTTCGACATCGTCCCTTTTCGTAGTGGCTATCATGCACTGCTTGGACGAACCGCATTTTCTCGATTCAATGCGGTACCACACTATGCATACCTCAAGCTCAAGATGCCAGGACCTCGTGGGGTTATAACAGTCAATGGAAACGCGGATCGCTCTCTCTGTACAGAAGAGCATACTGCAGCCCTCGCGACAGAAGTACAAAGCAGCCTTCTGCGGCAAACCACCAATCCGGTGACAACAACCCCCAACACCGTCAAGCGAGTCCAGAGTACCCTGCAACAGGATCGCTAGGCACGCCAAGAGTGCGACTAGCAGTCCGGCCTCCGCCCCAGTCCCATTCAGGAAGCATTTGTGCCGCGCATACATAATTACACGCTTAAAATACCATGGGCACAGGCGGAGGCGCAATAGTGATGCGGTCAACAGTGTGGTTCAGCCGCAACATACTCTAATAACCCTCTTTATCTTTCAGGACCCTACTTTCGGGCAGCCTTTTTAGAGAGCCGGATCATCAGACTCCTCATAGGAGGGAGAACCAAGGAGGCAAAAGGCTTTGCACACAAAGGGAAAACCCAGGTGGTATCTGTTAATGATCATTATACCTGTTCTATATACCTACACGCGACCCGCCCTTGGATAGGACGTGTCAGATAGTCCTCTTTACTTCTGCTCAACGCATTAATTGTAAAGATACGCTTGGACATATTATTTATCAATGGGAGGTAATATATAGCGTCAACTTATTATTCCTATCTTCACATTTTAAAAAAATGTTTAGTAAATATTGAATCCGTAAACTTTGGTACATTCAGTTCGCCAGGGGCTTCCTATGGCGCCCCATAATACGGCAAGATAAGTCCGAACACTTTCAACAATGCTGCACCCCGAACTTATAGCATTATATGCATCAGCTCCGAATCATGTCTTGGGTCAATAGTTGGGTTTGCCTGGCTCCCTTGTTTTGGTACCTTACGTTTTGTTATAGCGGCTAAGGTAGCGTAGGGAGAACTACTGCGATTGTGTCCCGGTTCTTCTGGACGAGCACCTCAGTAGAGAAAGCTGAAAACTGACTGGCATGATGTCGCGAGAGCTGGTCGCTGTTCGAGAGGTCATAAAATCCTTAAAGATTTTTTCCGCTTTAGGCGAGGAATCGGCCTCGTCCGATTTAGGCGTATATAGCGCCCCAATTCGGCTATCCGAATTCTAGGGGTTTCGCCGAAATTTAAAATTGTAAACTTCTATGGCTAAGTGAAAGTTATAAAGCCGCATAGTCTGACTGCCTTGTTCGCTGCGCCAATCACCTCCTTCAGGGACCAAATATTTGGATAAAGAGTGCCTGGGTTTTCCACGAACACCCCAGTACTAGCTACGTGGGGGTGGAAGCCGACGACTGGCCTACTTTCAGAATTTTATAAACAGCCGCACAGAAGGTAATATTTTAAATCAATAAAGTGCTATATAGCGCAAACAACTTCGTTTTTATATTACAAAAACGACAGGAGTACGTTCACTCAAAGATCGTATCCTTGGTACATTCATCGGCCACGAGGCGAGCGCCTTTCATAACACCGTCATAATACTTCTCGGGATAGCGATGTACCTTGCCCTCCGGTGGTCCATCCTTCACCAGCTTCTTCGCATCCAGCTTGCCACAGTGCACCTTCGCACGGGCAAAGGCCCGGCGGACACCCTCAATGCAAACGGATCGCTTGATCACTTCAAGCCGCGGATAGGCATTTACCATCCGCTTTATCAGGCCGAAGTAGCTGGCGGGCAGAGGCTCATCAGGCCACATCCCGACTATGAAATCTTTCATAACCATTTCGGCCGCCCCGTGGAGTTCAACCAATTGCTTCAATTGGTCACTCAAAGGCATCGGGTGTTCGACTCCAGCATACTGGGACCAGAACAACTTCTCTGTTAAGCTCCCCTCTTCGGCACTGTAGAACTCCGCGGCATCCGATATGCTGCGTGGCAGATCTGCGAATGCCCCTGGAGAGCTCCGAATACGGGTAAGTAAAAGAAACATCTCCTCCAGATGCTTGCTTTGCATAAAGAATGTCTTACCCGCCGCTATCTTCTTGGCTGCCTGGATTTCCTGCTAGGCCTTTTCGGCCTTGGCGTCTTTCATACTCAAAAGGGCCTTCGCAAGTTCAGAATCCGTCGTCTTGAAGTCACGCTCCAAGGACTCGTACTTCTTGCCGAGCTCCTGGAGCTCTTGCTGTACCTCGCCCACCCTAGCATTTTGCTTTTCACGCTCAACGCGCTCCATGGCCGCCTTGTTTTCGGCCTCGAATAGCACTTTCTTCAGGGATGCCACTTTGGTCGTGGCCCCTATTACAAAATCACGATGCCTTTTTGTTAGCGTCACCAATTTTTTCTATTCTTTGTGATATGTGAACGGGGTATCACTCACCTTTGTTCTCTTCGAGCTGCCTCTTCGTAAGGCTGAGCTCTCCTTGGGCCTGCTCCAGGTCCCGTTTGAGTCCGGTGACCTCCGCTGTGCGGGCAGCAGGGGCAAGCAGCACCACCTACTTATTCACATAGACACGTACTATTAGACTCCTGCAACTTAGAGTTGGCCCTCCATTTGGCTTTTCTTTCTGAACACAAAACAGAGTATCAGGGGCTACTATCTATTGGGTGATAACTTCTCACACTTTTAGTTACTTACCTCAAAGCCTGTCAGGAGGCTGGTACAGGTTCGGTCAATCCGCTTTTGGCGGACCGAACCTTCTGAATCACCGCACTCATAAGAGTACGGTGCCCTTCATTCATGGAAGCGCCGTGAAGCGCTTCCAGTGGACTATCCGACGCCTCTGGCGTAACGGAAGTCATCGGCATAGTCGGCTCGCCCTCCTTAGCGAGGGGCTTCCTGCTCGAATCCGGGACCTTTGGAGGTTCCGGTACAGTGTCCGGCTGGGAGCCCGACTTGCTGCGGCTCTCGTCGACACCATCTGCGGGGATCTTATGCCCCGTGTGCCCGGCGTATGGAATTTTGCCTTGGAGCGTCTCCAGAATCGCCTCCCCCTGCTCTGGGAGCCTTTGGGACAACACCTCCGTGTCATCCACATGCCGAGGGGAAGAGGCCGTTGGGAGCGAATTCATCGCCGAATCGCTCAAAGACCCATCCAAAGAGGATACCTCGGGATGGGCCCTGGCCGGACTGCATATACATGTTTGGCATTATAACAGACTATGAAGCGAAGTCGCACTAAAGTACAATAGAGTGCGGATACTTGCGATCTTACTAGGGGTTTCCCCCTGGGCAGCCACTCCTCCTCGCTGCAGGCGGCCGTGGTGAAGTAATCTGGAAGGGACGTCTTTCCCTTCTTGGGTGTCCTAGCCTCCCCCTCCGGGGCGGCTTTCCTTTTCTTCTCCTCCCCAGTGCGGGGAGGCGGAGTTTCCTCGTGTTTTCCACCGCCTGCGCAGGAGGAATCTGCCTCGTCGTCTTCGAATGACGAGTTTATGACGGCCTTGCGCCGGGGACCCTTCCTGGTCCCCTAGGTCACCCTCTTGGGCCCTTCGGCCTCCTCAGCTGGGGAGACCCTTTCCTTTTCCTCCTCCCCTTCGGGGGAGGAGTGTGCCTCGTCGTCTTTGGATGAGGCGTCCTGTACGACCTTACGCCGGAGACCCTTCCTGGTCCCCGGGGCCTTCTTTTTGGCCTTCTTTTCTGGCACCTTGTAAGGCGCCGGGACTAGCATCTCCGTCAGGAGAGCGGTCGCTGGACCTTATGGTAGTGGAGCCGGACAGTCGATCCGCTCTGCCGCCACCACGTACTTCTGATTAAACACACACGATGACTTAAAATTCTCCCATGAGTACGCTGCGAAAACTACATCTGGTGATGGTCAGAAAACTCACCGGATGGGGGAGCCGCGTGGCGTGAAGTCCGCGGTCCTTGGATGTGGGAGGAGGTATTTCGGAGGCCTTGAACAACACCTTCCATTTGTCCTTGTGTGTCATGCCGTAGAGCTCTTGAAGTGTCCGGTGTTCGGCCGAAACGAACTCCCACAGATTAAATGCCCGTCTTTGGCACGAAAGAATTCGGCGGACGAGCATGACCTGGACCACGTTGACAAGCTTGATTTTCTTGTCCATCATATTTTTGATGCAGTTTTGAAGTCCTATCAGCTCCCCGGGCTCGCCCCAGGCCAGGCCCTTCTTTTCCCAGGAGGTAAGCCGCATGGGAATTCCGGATCGGAATTTGGGGGCCGCCGCCCAGTTGGCGTCGCGTGGCTCGGTGATGTAGAACCACCCCGATTGCCACCCTTTTATGGTCTCCGCGAAGGAGCCGTTGAGCTAGGTAACGTTGGGCATCCTGCCCACCATGGTGCCTCCGCACTCCGCTTGCTGGCCGCTCACGATCTTCGGCTTCACGCAGAAGATTCGTAGCCACAAGCTGAAGTGAGGCTTGATGCGGAGGAAGGCCTCGCACACGATGATAAACGCCGAGATGTTGAGGACGAAGTTTGGGGCTAGATCATGGAAGTCCAGCGCATAGTAAAACATAAGCCCGCGGACGAAGGGATGAAGTGGAAATCCCAGTCCACGGACGAAGTGGGCAAGGAAGACGACCCTCTCGTGGGGTCCCGGAGTCAGAATGATCTGCCCTGCGTCCGGCAGCCGGTGCGTGATATCTGTGGCCAAGTATCCGGCCGCCCAGAGCTTCATAATATGCTCCTCCTTCACGGTGGAGGCCACCCACTTGCCTCCTACTCCCGACATGTTTGTCTATGCGGAGAAGGTGTGAGCTAGGGTGCTGGAGCTCGAGGGTGCGAGAATGGATAAGCGGAGGAGGAAGAAGGCGTGGATCGAAATGGGGAATCCTTATCCCTTTATAGAGGCGACGAAAACGGTGCGCCTCCCACTTGCCCGTTGAAGATCGCTTATTTCCCAAGCGCCATGATTGATGGCGCGGTTGGGTTATCCATACCCGTATTGATGGGAATCCCGTAATAAGGGGACATGATCTCTGCTTCGATAAGACGTGGCGAGGAAACCGCCTCGCGATATGCGTTGTGGCTGGTTGTGGGAAAACGGTTCAAATAATGACTCGACCGTAGTGTCATGTCACGTTGTCTGAAGTTGTCAGCAGATTACATTTGTGGAATATCGTTCTCTCTACGGTGGTATGTGAAGATCATCTTACAGATCCGGACACGATTTAAGTGTTCGGTAATTACTTTGGAGTATTCGGAGATGGAACCTGCCTTGCACTGCCGAAGACAATCTACGTGCCGGACTCATCGTCATTGAAGCCTGGTTCAGGGGCTACTGAGGGAGTCCTAGATTTGGGGGTATCCAGACAGCCGGACTATATACTTTGGCCGGATTGATGGATCTTGAAGATACAAGACTCAAGACTTCGTCCCGTGTCCGGATGGGACTCTCCTTTGGGTGGAAGACAAGCTTGGTGATCCGGATATTAGATTTCCTTCTTTGTAACCGACTCTGTGTAAACCCTAGCCCCCTCCGGTGTCTATATAAACTGGAAGGTTTGGTCCGTATAGACAATCATAATCATCATAGGCTAGCTTCTAGGGTTTAGCCTCTATGATCTCGTGTAGATCAACTCTTGTAATACTCATATCATCAAGACCAATCAAGCAGGATGTAGGGTTTTACCTCCATCAAGAGGGCCCGAACCTGGGTAAAACATCGTGTTCCTTGCCTCCTGTTACCATTAGCCTTAGACGCATAGATCGGGACCACCTACCCGAGATCCGCCGGTTTTGACACCGACAGCAGGTCGCCACCGTCCTTAGGACCTCGTCGCCGGCGCCGCAGCAACCCCGGTGGCCCCTGGTCCGGCCTCCTCGCGCCACCCGCGGCCGGATCCGCACCTCCCCGCAACTTCGGCGAACGTACACGCCTCCGACGGCCCTTTCCTCCACTGTTCCGGCGAGCTCGTCCGGCGATCCTTGACATCCGTGCAAACCCCTAGATCTGGAATCCACGTGGTAAAATTTCACTAAGTCCCTGGTTTCCCTCAATATTTTTATGCCTCCTTCATCATGCTATATCTCGATGTCCGTGGCTCCAAATCATGCGTATGATATGTCGAATTGTTCGTCTTGATGAGCTCTTCACATTAGAATCATTTCCATGCATGTTACTATCGGTTATGATGCCATTTTCGTTGATGCAAGTGTGCTATAAAATGTTTACTGCTGTTACTTATCAGATTATGATGTTTTGTCATTTTTGTTGCATTTGATGTGTGCATCATATGAGCATGAGCTCTACATGTGTTTTGAACTATGACATGCTATATTTACAGAGGTGTTTGCCATGTATTTTTGTGATCAATGTGGTGGCTAGCACAAGCATGCAAACTAGGCTTCGTGATGTTGCTGATTTCAGTCATTGTTCTGTTGTTATTTTGATGCCATGTAAACTTGATGCTACAGTGATATCCATGCTTGTTTTGGGATACTTCAGTAAGGATGTTTTGAACATATGGTTATGCTCTATCCATCCATGCCCCTGTTTGTAATTATGGAGTACCCTAGCACGTCTTGTTCTTGCTCTACTTTTGCTATAAAATGTTTCTGGCAGAATGTTAACTTGTTAATCCATATTGCCATGGTTGTCGCTAATGATACGTGCATCCTATGAACTTGCTCTTACCACGGTTAGCTTCATGAACATGTCATCTTGCTGTTAGTATGCTTGTTTTGTCATGCAATGTTTTGTGATGAGTGATTCGAGCTCACAAAGTTGTTATCATAAATCTGTTTATGCTATGCTCTGTTTTTCTGCTAAGGCTGAAACTGTTAATAAAACTTGCTATGTTTACATGGGTGCCATCATATCTTCTGTGCCTTTTTGGCTCATGATCAGTAGTGGAGCCCAGTTGGGTCGATTGGGGATCTAGCATTTGGGTTATCTTCTTTTCATTTGGATTTGACCGTAGTCGGTCTATGTGTGTATTTTGAATGGTGTACGAATTTATTTATGTATTGTGTGAAGTGGCGATTCTAAGCCAACTCTCTTTATCCCTTTCTTGTTCATTACATGGGATTGTGTGAAGATGACCCTTCTTGCGACAAAACCTATAATGCGGTTATGCCTCTAAGTCGTGCCTCGACACGTGAGAGATATAGCCGCATCGTGGGCATTACAGTATGCGTTTTCATATTCCTTTCACTGATAGAAATCTTGGGATACTCTGGAAGTTCTTTGTGTTGGATTGAATATTATGAATCTGAGATTGTTTGATGCATATCGTATAATTGACCCACGAATACTTGTGGTGACATTGGAGTATCTAGGTGACATTAGGGTTGATTGATGTGTGTCATATGGTGTTATTTTACTACGAACTCTAGGGATGTTTGTGAAACTTATAGGAATAGCCCAATGGATTGATCGGAGAGAATAACTTCGAGGTGGTTTCGTACCCTACAAGCAATTTCATCATATGTTCTCTATGATAGGAACTTTGGAGTGACTCTTTGTCGCATGTTGAGGGATTGCCATATGATCTAATTATGTTATCGTTGTTGACAGAACTTGCACTAGTGAAAGTATGAACCCTAGGCCTTGTTCCCAAGCATTGCAATACTGTTTTTGCTCACTTTTATTACTTGCTACCTTGCTGTTTTTATATTTTCAGATTACAAATACCTATATCTACCATCCATATTACGCTTGTATCACCATCTCTTCGCCGAACTAGTGCACCTATACAATTTACCATTGTATTGGGTGTGTTGGGGACACAAGAGACTCTTTGTTATTTGGTTGCAGGGTTGTTTGAGAGAGACCATCTTCATCCTATGCCTCCCATGGATTGATAAACCTTAGGTCATCCACTTGAGGGAAATTTGGTACTGTCCTACAAAACTCTGCGCTTGGAGGCCCAACACGAGTCTACAAGGAGAAGGTTGCGTAGTAGACATCAAGCTCTTTTCTGGCGCCGTTGCTGGGGAGGTTAGTTCTTGAAGGTATATCTTTAGATCTTGCAATTGAATCTTTTAGTTTCTTGTTTTATCACTAGTTTAGTCTATAAAAGAAAACTGCAAAAAAATGGAATTGAGGTTGCCTCATTTTCTTCATCTTTATAATGTCTTTCGTGAGAATGATGAAAAGGAAAGCTGTGCCAAAGTGTTAGAGGAAGAAGTCAATAAAATGTTTGGCACTAAATCTTTGAATGATGAGCATGATTGCAAAGTTGTTTGTATGAATTCTTTGAATATCCATGATGCTAATAATATGCAAAGCTACAAGCTTGGGGATGCTATGTTTGATGAAGATGAGATTTTTAGTCCCCAAGTTTTTATGAGAAAATTTATTATGATGATAGCATGGCTCCTATTTATGATGATTATATTGATGAAAGTGGGTTTGGAAGAGTGTCAACTTTAGTAAATAACGATCCCACTATTTTGGAGGGTGTTGAATCTTTTCACAATATTGATAAAAGTGGATTTGGAGAGGTCATGACTTTATTTAGTGATGGATCCACTATTTCGGAAGAGGTTCTGAAAGGATCAATACAGTTGACTAGGGGGGGGGGGTGAATAGGTAACTAATAATTTTTAACTTTTCTTTACCAAATTAAACTTTGCATCAAAGTAGGTTGTCTAGATATGCAACTAGGTGAGCAACCTATATGATACAACAACAATAAGCACACAAGCAAGCAAGGGATAAACCACAATAAAACTTGCACAAGTAAAGGTAAGAGATAACCAAGAGTGGAACCGATGAAGACGAGGATGTGTTACCGAAGTTCCTTCCCTTTGAGGGGAAGTACGTCTCCGTTGGAGCGGTGTGGAGGCACAATGCTCACCAAGAAGCCACTAGGGCCATCATATTCTCCTCACGCCCTCACACAATGCGAGATGCCGTGATTCCACTATTGGTGCCCTTGGAGGCGGTGACCGAACCTTTACAAACAAGGTTGGGGCAATCTCCACAACTTAATTGGAGGCTCCCAACAACACCACGAAGCTTCACCACAATGGACTATGGCTTCGCGGTGACCTCAACCGTCTAGGGTGCTCAAACACCCAAGAGTAACAAGATCCGCAAAGGATTAGTGGGGGGAATCGAATTTCTCTTGGTGGAAGTGTAGATCGGGGCCTTCTCAACCAATCCCTAGAAAATCAACAAGTTTGATTGGCTAGGGAGAGAGATCGGGCAAAAATGGAGCTTGGAGCAACAGTGGAGCTTGGGGATTGGCTAGGGTGAGTCTTCTTGGAGAAGAAGACCCCTTTATATAGTGGGGGGACAATTCCAACCATTACCCACCACTCAGTCTGCGACCCGTGGTACTACCGCACCACATGAGCGGTACTACCGCACGGGCCTGCGGTACTACCACAGGCGCCACAGGGCCTGGACCCGACCAGATGAGCACTGATAAGGTGCAGTAGAACCACTGGCGTGGTACTACCGCGACCCCGTGCGGTACTACTGCAAGGCAGGCACCGTCCAGGCACGGTAGGCACAGATATAAAAAATTACATCCGTGACTACATCCACTGAGATTTTATCTATGCAAAAGTCCGACACGGTATTACCGCAAGCCAGGTGTGGTACTACAGTGTAGGGTGCGGATGTAAAAAATTACATCCGCCCCTACTTCCGCTCATGCCGCTGTGCCTTGCCAGGTGGCGCGGTACTACCGCGCTAGAGCACGGTGCTATTACGCAGGGCGCAGATGTAAAAAATTACATCCGCCCCTACTACTGCTTGCGCAGCAGCGCCATGACAGAGCTCACGGTACTACCGCTCAGGTGGAGCGGTACTACCATGGGCGCCCACGGTACTACCATGCTGCAACCCGGTACTACCACTGGTGCTTGCGGTAGTACCACTCTGGTGAGCAGTACTACTGCCAGCCTATGAACAACAACACTAGGAGTCCTTCATTCTGCAAAGACACGGTGAGATGGAGGAAGCTCCAAAGAGCCAAAGGAAAGGCGGTGCAAAAGGAACGTGTGTACATGAGATTCCACCCAAACCTTTCCAACGCGGACCCCCTCTTAATAGTATGGCTTTCCTACGACTCAAATCCACCGAAAAGAGACATAGAGAAACGCCGTCTTCAATAATCTTCGAGGGGCATCAAATCGTCTTGTATTTAGTCATGATATATCTGAAAAGCTCAAAGCACACGATTAGTCCGCAAAAGCATTGTCATCAATCACGAAAATTACTAAGGGATAAATATGCCCTTAGAATCTCCCCCTTTTGGTGGATTGATGACAATACGGGATTTGCACATAGGGATATAAAGTGAGGCACCGACAAACCCACCATCTATAAAATATAGACGGGCTCCCCATAGATGTGTGCACTCTAGAGATGTGCTTTGGACTGCACGACACACATACTAGTATCAACACTCCCCCTATATTTTATAGACAAGGCATCTCTTGCAATGGAAAAATTAACACTAAGCAAGTAGGCAAGATGATGGATATAACTAAGTAACAAAGACATAAAGATAAGCAGGAGTGCATATGTCTTTCACCATATGATAGAACTTAGTCTCACAAGCACAAAACAAACCAAACCAAACAAAGTTCAACAAACCGACAGACCGAAAGCAAAGCGACACGGCGAAACACACGACACACAACACACAAATCCTACACTCTCTCCCCCTTTGGCATTGAGACACCAAAAAGGCAGAGAGGGCACCTACGACATAGGTGGTAGCTCAGGCGGAAAACGACTCCTTGTCGTGGGACTCAGCAGCGGGAACGGTCTCCTCCTCAGAATCAGTCCACTTGTAGCCCTGCTTAGCCATCCAGGCAGCCTTGAGGGTGATGTGCTTCTCAGATCCGCTAGATGCCTCCTCGCCGCACGCCCTCAAGATCCTCTTGTCGCGATGGCAACTCTCCTTCTGAGCAACATGGGCCTTGTACTAACCCTGGGTCTGCATGCAGAACAACCTCTTCATCTTGATCTTCAGCTTCTTCGCCCAAGAGGGCTCAACAGAGGGAGGAGTGTAACCAGCAGAACGGTCCTCAGCAGCTTCTTCCTCCTCAATCTCCTCGTCATCCACAACCATCTTGGCAGCCCCAGCAGTAGTGGTGGTGTTAGCCCATTGGCTCTTGATGCGGAGCTTGATGGGCTCATGACGAATCCAGCCTGGGACTTCAAACTCATCATTGGGATAGAGCTCCTCCCAAGTCTTGGAGATCAAGTGAAACAAGTAAGGCCCATAGATGGGGACCTTACGGTTGAACATGGCAAACTGAAGTTCGCACCACATGATATGTGAGACATCAAGGGATTGAGTCTGAGCCTGACGAGCATCCTCACAAATGAGCATCATATCAACAAGTAAGCATGCACCTGGCCCATGTCACCAATGTGTGGGAAGAGGGTGTTGCGGAAGAGCCGATGCATGATGTCAAGGAAGGTGTTCAGCACCCACACCTTCTTCGTGCTAGGAAGTATCTTCTCAACAAGGAAGGGCAGGAGCTTGTTCTTGTTGGTAGACTCAGACTTGGCATGAGGGTGAACTCCAACGGGTGTGTCGAGCACCGCATCTTGAACATGGAGCAAATCCATGAAATCCTTCCATTTAGCAGTCACCCGTTAACCATTGGTCATCCATGTCATGGTCCTTGCTTCATCAAAGTCGAAGTGGACGGAAGCAAAGAACTGAGGCACAATTTCTGGATCAAAGTCCATGTGAAAGGTAAGCATGTGGTCAATGCCGAACTGCTCCACCAGATCCAAGGCCTCTCCAAAATAGCGACAGTTCTTGTCCTACCTCATGTGATGCATGTAAATCCAGTGAACTTCCACGTAAATGTTCTGCTTGGCCTTGATCACATCCAGATAGATAAGGTTTTGTTGCTTGGTCCAGAACTGATCGTTGCCTCTGAAGTTAGCACGGGGATTCACATATGGGTTGATCTTCCTTCAAACAACAAACTCGGCTAGAGGCATCTCATCCAAGCCCATGACGGGCTCCCTCTGCTTGGTGGCGGTGTGCTTGGTCCTGCGTTGGGAGGCATTGGACCCTCTGGAGCTTCATCTTGGTTGCGCAGCCGCTTTGACCATGTGTCACGGCTGGGATTCGAGCGACGAGCATGGGAACCGGAGCCACCACCTAGACACAAATCACAAGAACACACACAAAAAAAGAAGGATCAATGCAAATGCCAAGGCCAAAGCCAAAAGAAAAAATAAGCACGAGATTTGGACAGAAAAATAGCTCAAGATGCATCTACGGTAGTATCGGACCATTGTACGGATGTAAAAACTTACATCCGCACCAACCGCGGTAGTACCATGCCGGGGTGGCACGGTAGTACCACGCCTGGAGCGGATGTAATTTTTTTACTTCCGCGCTCCAAGCGGTAGTACCGCACCAAGGAGCGGAAGTACCGCAAGGAGCAGGCTACGGGCGTGGGTGTGGTAGTACCGCTCCAGGAGGAGCGGTAGTACCGCACGGAACAAAAACTATTACAGGAGTCGCGGATCTGGATCTAGAACATCCGCAACTCTAGATTGGTACTACCGTTGATCAACCGGAACTATTTTGACAATCCAAAAAGCATGCTTACTACACTACCACTCTCCTACAAATCCCTCTTGCGCAGATTTAGCCAAAAATCTCATGAACTCCACAAGCATCTCCCCAAGACCTAAAAGCACAAGAACGGAAGAAAAGGTGAGGAACTTGGGGAAAAACCTTGGTCCATGGCAAGGGGGTGAGGTGGGGAACGATCCCATCGGTCGGAATCCGAGGAAAGCGGCCGTAGACGAAGATCCGGCGAGGGCCTCCGGCGCCGTTCTTCGGCAGGAGAGAGAGAGATGGGGTGGGGAATAGAGATGAATGTGTATGGGGGAGTTAGAACTCCCCCTGCCCAGCTCTTAACCCTCACCCGCTCGCATGGGCGCGGTAGTACCGCGGGTCATTGCGGTAGTACCGCCCGGGCGGAAGTACCGCTCGTTGGGCGGTAGTACCGCTCTTCTAGCGGTAGTAAAAAATTACTGCCGCGATGGAATCGGTAGTACCGTGCCCCTGGGAAGCAACTGTGCACACACAGAGCAAACAACCCCTGCGGTAGTACCGTGGCTTGCCACGGTAGTACCGTACCCCCAAGAATGCGCAAGTTCCACACCAGAGAGAAAACGACATTTGCAAGATAACCTTCAAGACGCCGAACAACCAAGAGGCAAGCACTAACGACGACAAAAACACGGCACAAGGAAAAGCCAAAAGACAACAAAGTCCAAACCACGAACCACAACTCTCAGGAAGAGAGGGCGGTGGCCGAAGCCACCTATGTATGAGTCACTTGGTATGGCACCGCGAAGAATTATCCTTGGGCCCATGACCGAGACTCGTCTTTGAAGCACAAGTACCATAAAAAAATGGGTAATGTGAAAGAGTTTGATAAATTTATGCATAATGGGGGGAGGGAAAGTTCACTGAGAGAACAACACTCCCCCTATGTCCATGCCTACACCTAGACAAGGTAGCATGATGAGTATGGTGGGGTGTGCAAGGGTTCAAACCACATTGCTCGAATCAATGATATTTAGCTCATGCCTTAACTCGTGAAATCTTGCTTCATCCAAGGGCTTCGTGAAAATATCTGCAAGGTTATCATGAGTGTTGACATACTTGAGCTTGATCTCCCCTTGCCTAATGTGATCCCGGATGAAGTGATACCGAATCTCAATATGCTTCGTCTTGAAGTGTTGCACCGGGTTGAGAGAGATCTTGATGGCACTTTCATTGTCACACCAAAGAGGCACTTCGTCACAAGTGACACTGTAATCCTTCAAAGTTTGCCTCATCCATAGAAGTTGATCACAACAACTACCGGCAGCCACATACTCCGCTTCGGTGGACGAGAGAGATACACAACTTTGCTTCTTAGAAGACCAACTCACTAAAGAGCAGCCAAGTAATTGGCACCCTACGGAGGTGGACTTCCTATCCACTTTGTCTCCCGCCCAATCTGAATCTGTATAGCCCAAAAGATCAAAGTTGGCTCCTCTTGGGTACCATAAGCCAAAGTTTGGGGTATGAGCCAAATATCAAAAGATTCGCTTGACCACCACAAAGTGGCTTTCCTTAGGTGCGGCTTGAAACCGTGCACAAATTCCCACACTCGACATGATATCTAGTCTATATGCACAAAGGTAAAGCAAGGATCCAATCATGGAGCAATATACCTTTTGATCCACCGCTTTACCATTGGGATCAATGTCAAGTTGGCATTTGACGAGCATTAGATTAGAGGCCGGCTTGACACCACTTAGCTTGAATCTCTTGAGTATGTCTTGAGTGTATTTGGCTTGGTTGATGAAGGTTCTTTCTCTTCTTTTCTTGATTTCGAACCCGAGAAAGAACTTCAACTCTCCCATCATAGACATCTTGAACTTTGAGGTCATGAGAGCGGCAAATTCTTCATTGAAAACTTTGTTAGGGGAACCAAAAATAATATCATCAACATATAGTTGGCACACAAACAACTCCCCTTTGACCTTCTTAGTAAAAAGTGTGGGGTCAATTTTCCCGATTTCGAACCCACGATCTTGTAACAACTCCGTAAGATGCTCATACCACGCACGTGGGGCTTGTTTAAGGCCATAGAGCGCCTTGTGGAGTTGGTACACATGATCGGGGAAATAAGGATCCTCGAACCCTGGGGGTTGTTTGACATACACCAACTCATTAATGGGACCATTAAGAAAAGCACTCTTCACATCCATTTGTTGCAATTAGAAATTATGATGAGAAGCATAAGCAATCAACAAACAAATAGATTCAAGGCGAGCAACGAGAGCAAAGGTTTCACCATAGTTGATACCCTCGACTTGGGAGTAGCCTTGTGCCACCAAACGAGCCTGGTTGCGAACAATGATCCCATGAGCATCTTGCTTGTTATTGAATATCCACTTGGTTCCAATGACATTATGATTCCCGGTCGGCCTTGGCACTAACTTCCATACTTGATTGTGCTCGAAGTTGTTGAGTTCTTCATGCATGGCATTGAGCCAATCCGGATCCTCGAGTGCCTCATAAACCTTTTGGGGTTCGACACAAGAAACAAACGCGTGATGTTCACAATAGTTTGCTAATTGTCTATGAGTGCTTACCCCCTTTCTTAGGATTCCAACCACATTCTCCATGAGATGACCTTTGGTAGTGAGCTTGGAAGCGATCTTAGCGGCACGACGCTCTAATTCCTCCTCGGATGTGAAAATAAGAGGGGTAATTTGATCATCTTGAGCGCCGTCTTGAGCTTGTTCTTGATCTTGACCTTGCTCTTGATCTTGAACTTGCTCGAAAGGGAGAACTTGATCTTGGGCATCGCTTGGTGGTTCACCACCATCTTGAGGTTGATCTTGCCCTTGATCTTGTTCACGAGGTTGAGGGCCTTCACTTTGTTCTTCGGAAGCGTGTGGGTCTTGGGTTGGTGATGGCTCCACTTGAGTGGAGCATTGTCCTTCTCCTTCGGCCACAAGGGGTTCCTCAATGGGTAGGATATAACCAACACCCATTCCTCTTATGGCTTGGGGAGGAATTTCATCACCTACATCACAAGTACCACTTTGCTCCACTTGGGAGCCATTATTCTCGTCAAACTCCATGTTACACGTCTCCTCAATGAGTCCGGTGGACTTGTTGAGGATACGGTAAGCATGAGAGTTTGTTGAGGACACGTATTGAATTGCATCACAGTACTCATTCGTGTATAGAAATTGATTTTTGAGCAATATCCATCGAGGCATGGAAGTAAGGACGACAACAAGCTTGTCGAAGATAGCAACAACTTCATAGTTCGTGTAATCCCAAGAGCGGTTGGGAACTCGACAAATTACTATCTTCCGTAGACAACAGTCACCATGATCGTATTTGAACTCACGTAGAATACAGGTGTACTCAACCTCTGGGCAGTCGTCTGAGATTTTTGGAAGTGGAACCCGGTGACAAGTGTACACATTCACAAGTTCCCACTCGCAGTTGTACCCAATATAAACAACCAAATCTACATTTGCGCCTGCCCAAGCCTTGCCCTCAAGCGATGGCATCTTAACATCATACGTTTCATTATCAAGCGGCATCAACTTGCACAAGGCGAGGCTTCCCTCGTCCCCGCGCCAGTCAGCAGGGTCACGACGAAGAAGATAGGGGAGATCAAATCGCTCCTGGACCCTTGGGTTCCTTGTAATGATGTTATTAGTTGAGTCGAGAATGGTCTTGAACAAACCTGCCATGCTAGCCGAGGTGATGACGTCGCACCGATCAATGAGTTCTTCCACCACGTCATCTTTCAGATCAGGGAAAGAATAACGGGGTCGTTTCCGGCCTGTTCCCTCTATGGAGAAGATGATCGAACAATGGTAGAAGGACGGGTGAAGGCAAATGAAGGGAGGAAGAGCGTGCGACAGCAGTTCCAAATTGAGAGGGAAAGGTGAAGAGGCGGTGGACGGTACACGAAGAGGTGCCTGGGGCGCGAACGGTTGCCACAGAGGTCACACACTGATGACAAGGGCCAAGTGAACTGCATGCGTATATCGCACACACCTTGATCTTCTTGATCGTTTCTTTTGTGCTGCCTAATCACAAACAGTTCATCTGAGTGAACCATATGTTGTATATCGCACACACCTTCATCTGGTTGCCCGTTTTTGTTGTTCTGCCTCATCACAAACAGTTCATCTGAGTGAAGCGTGTGCTGTGTATCACACACGCCTTCATCTTGCTGCCCATTTCTTTTGTTCCTCCTCATCGTAAGCAGTTAATTGAATTGAAACGTATGCCCTGCATCGCACATGGAACAAAAATCTGAACCATTTTTGATGCATATGTCATCGCAAACATTTTGGAAATTTTGACGTTTCTCTGACACCACCATTTGCGTTTATTGCATCACACACAGTTTCTCGAAGGGTCTCTGATCGTAGTGTCGCGTTAGCAGCATCCTGCAGTAGTGACAAGCCAAGCAATTGTTTCATACTTTTGGTGTTCTCAAACCTTTTCAACTTTCACGCAATACATGAGCGTGAGCCATGGACATAGCACTATAAGTGGAATAGAATATGGTGGTTGTGGAGAAGAGAAAAAGAGGGAGATAGTCTCACATCAACTAGGCGTATCAACGGGCTATGGACATGCCCATCAATAGATATCAATGTGAGTGAGTAGGGATTGCCATGCAACGGATGCACTAGAGCTATAAGTTTATGAAAGCTCAAGAAGAAAAAGTAAGTGAGTGTGCATCCAACTTGCTTGCTCATGAAGACCTAGGGCGGTTTGAGGAAGCCCATCATTGGAATATACAAGCCAAGTTCTATAATGAAAATTCCCGCTAGTATATGAAAGTGACAAAATAGAAGACTCTCTATCATGAAGATCATGGTGCTACTTTGAAGCACAAGTGTGGAAAAAGCATAGTAACATTGCCCCTTCTCTCTTTTTCTCTCATTTTTTCTCTCATTTATTTGTTTGGCTTCTTTGTCCTCTTTTTTTATTTCCTCACATGGGATAATGCTCTAATAATGATAATCATCACACTTCTATTTACTTACAACTCAAAAATTAAAACTTGATACTTAGAACAAAAATATGACTCTATATGAATGCCTCCGGCGGTCTACCGAGATGTGCAATGACTCAAGAGTGACATATATGAAAGAATTATGAAAGGTGGCTTTGCCACAAATACGATGTCAACTACATGATCATGCAAAGCAATATGACAATGATGAAGTGTGTCATAATAAACAGAATGGTGGAAAGATGCATGGCAATATATCTCAGAATGGCTATGGAAATGCCATAATAGGTAGGTATGGTGGCTGTTTTGAGGAAGGTATATGGTGGGTGTATGGTACCAGCGAAAGTTGCATGGTACTAGAGAGGCTAGCAATGGTGAAAGGGTGAGAGTGCGTATAATCCATGGACTCAACATTAGTCATAAAGAACTCACATACTTATTGCAAAAATCTATTAGTCGTCAAAATAAAGTACTATGAGCATGCTCCTAGAGGGATAGATTGGTAGGAAAATACCATCTCTCATCCCCGATCGCCACTCATAAGGAAGACAATCAATAAATACCTCATGCTCCAACTTCGTTACATAACGGTTCACCATACGTGCATTCTATGGGAATCACAAACCTTAACACAAGTATTTCTCCAATTCACAACTACTCACTAGCATGACTCTAATATCACCATCTTTATATCTCAAAACAATCATAAGGAATCAAACTTCTCATAGTATTCAATGCACTTTATATGAAAGTTTTTATTATATCCCTCTTGGATGCCTATCATATTAGGACTAATTTTATAACCAAAGAAAATTACCATGCTATTTAAAAAGGCTCAAAATAATATAAGTGAAGCATGAAAATGTAACAATTTCTATAAAATAAAACCACCACCGTGCTCTAAAAAGATATAAGTGAAGCACTAGAGCAATATTGCCTATCTCAAAAGATATAAGTGAAGCACATAGAGTATATTCTAATAAATCACGATTCATGCGTGTCCATCTCAAAAGGTGTGTACATCAAGGATTATTTTGGCAAACTAAAAATCAAATAATCAAATCATACAAGACGCTCCAAGCAAAACAAATATCATGTGGTTAATAAAAATATAGCCTCAAGTAAAGTTACCAATAGACTAAGACGAAAGAGGGGATGCCTTCCGGGGCATCCCCAAGCTTAGGATCTTGGTTGTCCTTGAATATTACCTTGTGGTGCCTTGGGCATCCCCAAGCTTGGGCGCTTGCCACTCCTTATTCCATTGTCCATCAAATCCTTACCCAAAACTTGAAAAGTTCAGAACACAAAACTCAACAGAAAATCTCATAAGCTCCGTTAGTATAAGAAATTAAATCACCACTTTTGGTACTGTAGTGAACTGATTCTTTATTTATATTGGTGTAATATCTACTATATTCCAACTTTTCCATGGTTCATACCCCCGATACTACCCATAGATTCATCAAAATAAGCAAACAACACATAGAAAAAGAATCTGTCAAAAACAGAACAGTTTGTAGCAATCTGGAAACTTCGAATACTTCTGTAACTCCCAAAATTCTGAAAAACTAGGAAAACCTGGGAAATTTGTGTACCAATCTTTTGCAAAGAGAATCAGATCAAAAACACACTTCTGTGAATTACAAAAATTATTTTTCCGGGCGCAAAAGTTTCTGTTTTTCAGCAAGATCAACACGACTTTCACCGTAAGCCGTCCCGAAGGTCTTACTTGGCACAAAAACTAATTAAAACATCATAACCACATCTAACCACAAGCTAGATGAATTATTCAAAGAAAAACAAGAGCAAAAAGCAAAGAACAAAAATAAAATTGGGTTGCCTCCTAACAAGCGCTATTGTTTAATGCCCTTAGCTAGGCATAAAAACACGAATAGATCTATGTATTGTCATCTTTGGTATGCAATCCATAAGTACATCTCATAATAGATTCATATGGCAACTTTATTTTCTTTCTAGTAAAGTGTTCCATGCCCATACTTAATGGAATTTGAAATCTATTTTTTCCTTCTTTCATATCAATAATTGCACCAATCATTCTAAAGAAAGGTCTACCAAGAATACTAGGACATGTAGGATTGCAATCTATATCAAGAACAATGAAATCTACGGGCAAAAAATTCCTATTTGCAACAATAATAACATCATTAATCCTTCCCATAGGTTTCTTAATAGTGGAATCCGCAAGATGCAAATTTAAAGAACAATCGTCAAATTCACGGAAACCTAACACATCACATAAAGTTTTGTGAATCGTGGAAATGCTAGCACCCAAATCACACAAAGCATGGCACTCATAATCTTTAATCTTAATCTTAATAGTAGGTTCCCACTCATCATAAAGTTTTCTAGGGATTGAAACTTCCAATTCAAGCTTTTCTTCAAAAGATTTCATCATAGCATCAACAATATGTTTAGTAAAAGCTTTGTTTTGATTATAAGCATGAGGAGAATTCAACATGGATTGCAACAAGGAAATACAATCTATTAAAGAAAAAATATCATAATTAAATTCCTTGAAATCCAAAAGAGTGGGTTCATTGCTACTTAAAGTTTTGACCTCTCCAATCCTACTTTTATCAATTTTTGCATCAAGATCTAAAAACTCTGAATCACTGGGACGCCTTTTAACTAAAGTTGACTCATCTCCAGTCCCATATTTATCAAGATTTATATTGGAAAACAAAGATTCAATAGGAGTCACATCAATCACTTTAAGGTCTTCATAATTATTTTCACGAAAACTAGAAGAACATGCTTTTACAAACCAATCTCGTTTAGCATGCATCTTAGCGGTTCTTTCTTTGCACTCATCAATGGTGATTCTCATAGCCTTTAGAGATTCATTGATATCATGCTTGGGTGAAATATATCTAATTTTCAAAAAATCAACATCAAGAGAAATTCTATCCACGTTCCTAGCCAAATCATCAATCTTAAGCAATTTTTCTTCAACCAAAGAATTGAAACTCTTTTGCGAAATCATAAATTCTTTAACACTATTCTCAAAATCAGATGACATATTACTATAATTTCCATAAGAATTGTTGTAGGAATTACCATGATTATTAGAGGAATTACTAGGAAACGACCTAGGATTAAAATTACCTCTATACGCATTATTACCAAAATTGTTCCTACCAACAAAATTCACATCCATAGATTCATTATTATTATCAATCAAAGTAGACAAAGGCATATCATTAGGATCAATAGAAGCACTCTTGCTAGCAAATAATTCCATAAGTTCATCCATCTTTCCACTCAAAACATTAATATCTTCAGTCACATGCACTTTTTTACTAGTGGAAGATCTTTCGGTGTGCCATTGAGAATAATTAACCATAATATTATCTAGGAGTTTAGTAGCTTCTCCTAAATTAATTTTCATAAAAGTGCCTCCCGCAGCCGAATCTAAAAGATTTCTAGAAGCAAAACTCAATCCGGCATAATTTTTTGTATAATCATCCACAGATTCGAACCATGAGTAGGGCAATTTTGTATCATCAATTTCATCCTCTCCCAAGATTGTGCAACATTTTCATGATCAAGTTCCTTAAAATTCATAATATCTTTCCTCGGAGATGATCTTAGCGGGAGGAAATACTTGGAAATAAAAGCATCTTTACACTTATTCCATGAATCGATACTATTTTTAGGCAAAGATGAAAACCAAGTTTTAGCACGATCTCTAAGTGAAAACAGAAATAGCTTCAATTTAACAATATCATTGTCCACATCTTTCTTCTTTTGCATATCGCACAACTCAATGGAACTATTTAGATGGGATGCGACATCTTCACTAGGAAGGTCGGAAAATTGATCTTTCATAACAAAGATTCAGCAACGTGGCATTAATTTCATAAGATTCCGCACTAATGGTGGGAGCAATCAAGTACTAATAAAAACATTTGTTATTAGTGTTGGAAAAATCACACAATTTGGTATTTTCTTGAGCCATCGTGAAAAAGCAAGCAATCATACACAGGAGCACACAAAAAGCAAACGAAAAGACGAATGGAAGAGGGGCGAAGAAAGAGGCAAAGAAAAAGACAAATCTTTTCAAAAATCATTTTAAAAGTGGGGGAGAGGAAAACGAGAGGCAAATGGCAAATAATGTAATGCAAGATGAGAGTTTTATGATGGGTACTTGGTATGTCTTGACTTGGAGTAGATCTCCCCAGCAACGGTGCCAGAAATTCTTCCTACTACTTCTTGAGCTTGCGTTGGTTTTTCCCTTGAAGAGGAAAGGGTGATGCAGCAAAGTAGAGATAAGTATTTCCCTCAGTTAGAGAACCAAGGTATCAATCAGGTAGGAGACAACACACAAATCACCAAGACCTGCACAAACAATCAAAGAACTTGCACCCAAGGCGATAAAGGGGTTGTCAATCCCTTCACGGTTACTTGCAAAAGTGAGATCTCATAGAGATAGATGAAACTAAACAAAGGATAAAGTAAATATTTTTGGTATTTTTGGTTTATAGATCGGAAAGTAAAAGGTTGCAAAATAGTATATCTGAAACTTATATGATGGAAAATAGACCCGAGGGCCATAGGTTTCACTAGTGGCTTCTCTCAAGATAGAAAATAATACGGTGGGTGAACAAATTACTGTCGAGCAATTGATAGAAAAGCACAAAGTTTTGATGCTATCTAAGGCAAATTGTGAAATATAGGCATCACGTCCGTGTCAAGTAGACCGACTCCTGCCTGCATCTACTACTATTACTCCACACATCGACCGACTCACGCCTGCATCTAGAGTATTAAGTTCATGAAGAACAGAGTAACGCATTAAGTAAGATGACATGATGTAGAGGAATAAACTCAAGCAATATGATGTAAACCACATCTTTTTATCCTCGATGGCAACAATACAATACGTGCCTTGCTGCCCCTACTATCACTGGGAAAGGACACCGCAAGATTAGACCCAAAGGTAAGCACTTCTCCCATTGCATGAAAAACCAATCTAGTTGGACAAACTAAACCGACAGTTCAAAGAGAATTACAAAGATATCAAATCATGCATATAAGAATTCAGAGAAGATTCAAATAATATTCACATATAAGCTGATCATAAATGCACAATTCATCGGGTCAACACACCGCAAAAGAAGATTACATCGGATAGATCTCCAAGAACATCGAGGAGAACATGGTATTGATAATCAAAAGAGAGAGAAGAAGCCATCTAGCTACTAGCTATGGACCCGTAGGTCTGAGGTAATATAAACTACTCACGCTTCACTGGAAGGGCAATAGAGTTGATGTAGAATCCCTCCATGATTTATTCCCCCTCCAGCAGGATGCCGGAAAAGGCCCCTAGATGGAATCTCACAGGCACAGAAGGTTGCAGCGGTGGAAAAGTGTTTTGGTGGATGCTTATGGTGGTTTGGGGTTATTTGGGAATATATAGGACGAACAAGTTGGTTGGTGGAGTCACGGGGGCGCGCCCTCCCCCATTGTGTCCGCCTCGTGGCTCTTCCGACTTGATCTCCAAGTCTCCTGGGCGTCTTCTGGTCCAAGAAAAATCATCGTGGAGGTTTTATTACGCTTGGTATTCCTTCTCTGTGAAACTCAAAAACAAGAAAAAACATGAACTAGCACTGGGCTCTAGGTTAATAGGTTAGTCCCAAAAATAATATAAAATAGCATATAAAACATCCAAAACCGATAATATAATACCATGGAACAATCAAAAATTATAGATACGTTAGAGACGTATCAATCTCTCAAAGGAATATCTGCCATCTCTGCATGACACTTCTTCAGTTGGAAAACATGAAACACATCATGAACTCTTGACAAAGCCTCTGGTAATTCCAACTTGTATGCAACCTATCCTCCATGTTCCAGAACTCTGTATGGCCCCACAAATCATGGTGTTAACTTTCCTTTGACTCCAAATCTCTTAATACATCGAAGTGGTGATACTCGAAGATATGCTCTATGTCCCACTTCATAGATCACTTCCTTGCGTTTAGCATCAGCATAACTCTTCTATCTAGGCTGAGCAATCTTAAGTCTATCACGAATCAATTTGACCTTCTCCTCGGAATCTCTGATCAAATCTGGTCCAAACAGTTTGTGATCTCCAACTCCATCCCACATCAAAGGTGTTCTACATTTCCTCCCATATAATTCCTCAAAAGGGGCCATCTGCAAAATGGATTGATAGTTGTTTTTGTATGAGAACTCTGCGTAAGGTAAATTATCATCCCAACTAGACCCATAGTCTAGCGCACAAGCTCTCAACATGTCCTCTAGAATCCGATTGACTGTCTCTATTTGCCCATCTGTCCGCGCATGGAAGGTTGTACTAAACTCTAGCCTGGTACCCAAAGTTTCATGTAACTGACTCCAAAACTTTGAGGTAAACTATGTTCCTCTATCTGATATAGTTGTCCTCAGAACTCCATGCAGACATATGATCCTGGTCATATATATCTTTGCCAGCTTAGCACTTGCATAAGTGGTTTTCATTGGAATGAAGTGAGCAACCTTGGTCAAACGATCAACTATTACCTAGATGGAATCATAACCTGAATGGGTCCTGGGTAATCCCGTGATAAAGTCCATGCCAAGCTTATCCCATTTCCAATCAGGTATCATCAACGGCTGAAGTAAACCTGCTAGTTTATGATGCTCTGCCTCTACCCTCTGACGACATACATCACATATCGCTACATACTCAGCTATTTCCCTCTTCATATTGGCCCACCAAAAAAATTCCTTCAAGTACAAATACATCTTGATGTTGCTTGGGTGTATAGAGTATGGTGAGTCATGAGCCTCCTAAAGAATCAACTTCCTGATCTCTGGATCATTGGGGTACACAAATACGCTGCTCAAACCATACGGTTCCATGTTCATCCTCATGGAATCCTTCTGCTTTCCCTTTGGTCATCATTTCCTTTATCTTAGCAATACCTTGGTCCAACTTCTGGGCTTCTCCGATTCTTCCCAGCAAGGTGGACTGAACCTTGAGTGCGGGAACACAACCTCTTGGAACTATTTCCAATGGAAGGTCTCTAAGCTCATCACATAACTCCTGAGGTAAACCTCTGCTGTAAGGGTGTTAATATAACTCTTACATCTCAAAGCATCTGCCACAACATTGGCTTTTCCTGGATGATAATGCACACTAATGTCATAATATTTTATAAGTTCCAACCATATAATTTGCCTGAGGTTCAACTCCTTCTGAGTGAAGATATACTTCAAACTCTTATGGTCCGTGTAAACATCACAATGATTCCCAATAAGATAGTGCCTCCAAGTCTAGAGTGCATGCACCACGGCTGCTAACTCCAAATCATGTGTGGCATAGTTCAACTCATGAGATCGAAGCTATCGTGAGGCATAAGCTACAACTTTTCCCTCTTGCATAAGAACACCTCCAAGTCCCTGATGTGAAGCATCACAATACACCTGAAATCCTTGTGTATATTAGGCAGAGTTAACACCGGGGCTGTATCCAAATGCTTCTTCAACTCTTGAAAGTTGGCTTCACCCTCTTCAGTCCAAACAAACTTGGCGTCCTTCTTCAAAAACACTATCATTGGCTTTGCAATCTTGGAGAAATTATCAATAAGCCTCTGATAGTATCACGTAAGTCCAAGGAAACTGCGAATCTCACCAACTATGGTGGGTGCCTTCCATTCTATGACTGCTTCTACCTTGGAAGGGTCCACTGAAATCCCTTCACCTGACATAACATGTCCAAGAAATCCAAATTCCTTCTTTCACTTGCCGAACTTGGCATAAAGTTGGTGTTTCCCGAGTTTCTCGAGAACTAAGCGCAGATGTTCCGTGTGTTCCTCCTCATTCTTGGAGTAAACCAATATATCATCAATGAATACCACAACAAACTTATGCAAGAAATCCATGAATACCTTGTTCATCATACTCATAAAATAGGCAGGGGCATTAGTCAAACCAAAGGACATGACTGTATACTCATAAACCCCATACCTCGTGGTAAAAGCTATCTTGGGTATATCTATCTGATGGATCTTCAACTCGTGATAACCCGATCAAAGATCGATCTTGGAGAAAACACTAGATCCTTCTAGCTAGTCAAATAAGTCATTGATCATCGGCAGGGGATACATATTCTTGATGGTAAGCTTGTTCAAAGAACGACAATCCACACACATCCTCAAGGTTCCACATCCTTCTTCTCCACTAATTGTATTGGGGCTCCCTGAGGGATGAACTCGGGTGAATATACCCTTTCTCCAACAACTCCTTAATCTGCTTCTTGACTTCCTCAAATCATTAGTAGGCCTTCGATATGGCCTCTTGGAGATAGGTCCTGTGCCTGGTAGCAACTCAATCAAAAACTCAATCTCCTGATCTGGTGGCATACCTGGTAACTCCTTTAGGAATACATTGGGATAATCCTTCACCACTGGTACTTCTTCCTGGACAAGTCCCGTAAGAGAGTTTACTTGAGTCCTCTTAGGCTTAAGCCTAGATACATACTTGATCATCTTCTCCTCTGGGGTGGTGAGAAAAATCGATCTACTAGCACAATCAATGTTCCCCTCATACTCGGACGTCCAATCCATACCTAGGAGTACATCCAATCCTTGTGACTCTAGTATGATCATATCTGTGGGGAAGACATGTCCCCCTATGTTCAAAGGCAACTGAAAACATCCCTAACTAACCATAGACTATGCTCCTGGGGAGCTCACTAGGATGGGTGACTTAAGAGCTATGGTAGACAACTTATGTTTACCCACAAATCCCCTTGATATGAATGAATGCGATGCGCAAGTGTCAAAAAGAATGAGTGCTGGAAATGAATTAATCAAGAACTTACCAATCACTGCGTCAGGCTTCTCATAGACTTCTTCCACATTGACATGGTAAACATGCCCCTTAGTGAAAGGGTTGGGCTTCTTGCCTCCAGAACTCCCATTGCCATTTCCATTCTGCATCTCGGGACAATCATTTGAGTAGTGACCTATCTTCTTGCACTTGAAGCAGGTTATGTGAGTCAGATCCTTCTTCATTGGTGTAGAAGAGCTCAAAATGCTGCTGATTGTTGTGTCCTCAATTGCCATTCCCATTCCCATTCTTGTGGCCATGGTGGTTGTGTCCATTTCTTCCATGTTGAATGTGACGCCCATGGTTATGATGATGTCCTCCAAACTTACTGGTGCCTGATCCAGAACTTCCTAAGTACGGGCTGTAGCAGGGGTTTTACTGAACTCCAGAGTTATAGTTTCCATGTTCGTACTTCCTCTTATGGTTCTCTATCTGTTGGTGCTTGCCTTCGAGAATGGCAGCCTTGTCAACCAACTCCTGGTAGTTCGTAAAGATATCCACAGTTAACTGAACTCCCAGCTTGTCATTCAGTCCCTCCAAAAATTTCTCTTGTTTGGCTGCATCAGTGGCCACATCATCTGGGGCATAATGGGCCAACCTACTGAACTCATCAACATACTGAGATATCGCGCGTCCTCCATGGCGCAAGCTATGAAACTCCTTCTTGAGACTCATGGCTCCAGGTGAGACATGAGCAGTGCGGAACGCCTACTGGAACTGACCCCGAGTCACTTTCTCCATGGGGTACGTGGTAGTGTAATTCTCTCACCATGCAACTGCCGGTCCATCCAGCTAGTGAGTGGCAAACCTGACCTTCTCCGCGTTAGTGCATCCTGCGGTGGCCAGCTCTCTTCCTATCTTACGTAAACAATCATTTGTGACGATCGGCTCCGTGCTGCTTGAGAACACTGGTGGGTTCAACCTTAGAAAATGGGTAAGGCTCAACTTGGGATGGCGGTTCTGGTTCTGGATGAGCATCTGCATGTGAGCATTCTGGTTCTGGATCAACTGGGTGAGTTCCGGCGAGAAGTTGGATCTCGGGTTAGGTCTTGAAGACATTTGATGGGTTTAGAGAGGATGAGCAATTAAAATAGAATAAGGGCATAATGAGTAAAATCACACTACCCATATGCACATGATAGCAATAAAACTTCAAATCACACCAATTCAATTTCAATCAAAGAGGGTTCACACAAATAATGAAGCCTAAGGTAAGCCATGTCACAAGATTTGACGTGGTCTAACAAATGAATAAAACTAATCGAATAACGAAATTGGATTCCTAAACTCTCATGGTGGTATAAAATATAACTCTCATCGGAAGACGACGGATCCATCATGTTGATGTCGGGTCCTCTTGCATCATTCTCAGTGTCGTCATCCTGTTCCCTGTCCTAGCTGACGTAAGCACCATAAGAGTGATCCTCCTAGATGTTTTCCCCCTCATCCAGCTTCTCTTCGGCCTCCTCAAGCTAAAGCTTCATGTCGTCGTACTGCTCTTGCAGCACCTCAATCTCTTACTCATGCTCGGCGCAAGCATCCTGGAGCTCATCCTCAAGCTCGGCCTTGTAGGTCATGAGGTTCTTGGTGATGATCAGGTTGTAATCCAGCTCTACCTCCATCTCGCGAATGTGCTCCTCCATATCCTGGATATGGGATGCTATCGTCTTGTCCTCCAGGGTACGCACCACTTCCCCATTTGAGTCGCGGCACCCATACATGACAAAGGACATTTTCTTGAGGTCCTGGACGTACTCCTCCCGAATGCGTCCAAGAGCAATATGAGCAGTGATGCCCTTGCCTAGGCTCCATGATGCAACATCCAGATAGAATTCAATGCACTTGGTTGGGACTCCGATGGTGCGTTCGAGGATATGGACATCGATCCCCCAGTGTGCCTCCTCGAGCAAGGTGGCCATGAAGGTTCCAGTGAATGTGGGTAGTGTTATCTTCAGGTGCATCACGATCTTCATCAGCTGTCGTCCAAAGGGCATGGTCTCATTGGGTTGCTCAAACTCAACAATGGCGGTCGACATCTACATGTTGAAAGAGAGGATAAATTAGTAATGAAGCAGAGAAAAGTACGAGACCAAAGGATACATAGGGAAGTTGTCAAATAAAGTTTTTATCCTATGGTTTTCCATTTTCTAGGGGTCGCGTCCTACAGTCAACATGTGCTCTAATACCATCTTGTAGTAACCCGAACCGGTGAGGATTGGAACCTCTGTCCTTACCGTGCTAGTCCCTGGATCGACTTGCTACCACACGTAGTACTCGATGAAATAACATAAATAACACACATCTTTATTACATCGATAGTCCAGGAGCAATACAATTTATTACAAAGATATGACTGTTGGGAGACGTTACATGGAAAATAATTTTTTTCTATGCACATGCAAGATCTATCCATGGAGATGCATAGCTACAAGAGGGGAGAGTGTGTC
The DNA here is from genome assembly GCF_018294505.1 of Triticum aestivum. NCBI lineage: Eukaryota > Viridiplantae > Streptophyta > Magnoliopsida > Poales > Poaceae > Triticum > Triticum aestivum. The sequence goes on from NC_057804.1 coordinate 450,630,627, forward strand.
TACATACCCTCGTAGACCGTTAAGCGGAAGCATTTATGAATGCAGTTGGTGTAGTCGTACACCTTCACGATCCGCCCGATCAAGTACCGAACGTACGACACATCCATGCTCAGCACACGTTTAGCTCGATGACGTCCTTGCCTTTTTGATCCAGCAAGACGGGCGAAGTAGTAGATGAGTACCGGCAGCAGGACGACATGGTGACGGGTGATGCAACTATCTCTGTAGGGCTTCGTCGAGCACTACAAAAATATGATCGAGGGTGAACTAGAGGGAGAGGGGCGCCGCACACGGCTTGGGAATCATGGTGTGTGTTGCCCCTCTCGCTCCCCATATATATATATATACATAT
>NC_057804.1:450631265-450668368 GCF_018294505.1 Triticum aestivum
TAGGGTTCCCCCAAGGGGCCGGCGGCCACCTTGGGTGCCTGCCCTGGCTGTGCCCCCCTTCCTTCTTGGGCGCGCGGGGGGAAGGCAGGAGGGGCTAGCCATCCCCCTTTCATTCCCTAGGGCCGGCGACCAGGGAGAGGGCGCGCCAGCCCCGTTGTGGGCTGGTGTGTGCCTCCCCTTGGCCCATTAGGCCCATATACCTCTCGGGGCCTCCCGGAACCCCTTCCGGTGATCCGACGAATACCCGGTGCACTCCGAAACCTTTCTGGTGACCAAATACTATCATCCTATATATCAATTCTTACCTCTGGACCATTCCGGAGCTCCTCTTCATGTCCGTGATCTCATCTGGGACTCCGAACAACATTCAATCATCAACTCACATAACTAAAAAAATACTGTATCATCAACGAAAGTTGAGCGTGCGGACCCTACGGGTTCAAGAATGATGTAGACATGACCGAGACGCCTCTCCGGTCAATAACCAATAATGGGACCTGGATGCCCATATTGGTTCCTACATATTCTATGAAGATCTTTATCGGTCGAACCTTTATGACAACATACATAATTCCATTTGTCTGTCGGTATGTTACTTGCCCGAGATTCGATCGTCGGTATCTTCATACCTAGTTCAATATCGTTACTGGCAAGTCTCTTTACTCTTTCCGTAATACATCACATTGTTACTAACTCCTTATTTCCATCAGTCTCCCACTTGCATTAGAGTTAATAATCTAGTTCACATCTCCATGTGATTAACACCCATAGAGTTCACTAGTGTCAATAATCTAGTTCACATCGCCATGTGATTAATACCAGTATTAAGGTGTGATCATGTTTTGTTAGTGAGAGATGTTTAGTCAACGGGTCTGCCATATTCAGATTCGTATGTATTTTGCAAATTTCCATGTCTACAATGCTCTGCATGGAGCTACTCTTGCTAATTGCTCCCGCTTTTAATACGTATCCAGATTGAGACTCAGAGTCATCTGAATCGGTGTCCAAGCTTGCATCGACGTAACCCTTTACGACGAACTCTTTATCACCTCCATAACCGAGAAATATTTCCTTAGTCTTCTTAGGTAACTAAGGATAATTTTGACTGCTGTCTAGTGATCCACTCCTAGATCACTATTGTACCCCCTTGCCAAACTCATGGCAAGGCACACAACATGTTTGGTACACAACATGGCATACTTTGAGGCATAGGGAATGACTGTCATTCTCTCTCTATCTTCTGCCGTGGTCGGGCTTTGAGTCTTACTCAACTTCTCACCTTGCAACACAAACAAGAGCCCTTTCTTTGACTGATCTATTTTGAACTTCTTCAAAACTTTGCCAAGGTATGTGCTTTGTGAAAGTCCTATTAAGCATCTCGATCTATCCCTATAGATCTTGATGCCCAATATGTAAGTAGCTTCACCGAGGTCTTCCACTAAAAGAAATCTTATTCAAGTATCCTTTTATGTTATCTAGAAATTGTATATCATTTCCAATCAGCAATATGCCATCCACATATAATATCAGAAATGCTATAGAGCTCCCACTCACTTTCTTGTAAATACAGGCTTCACCGCAAGTCTGTATAAAACCATATGCTTGATCACCTGATCAAAGTGTATATTCCAACTCCGAGATGCTTGCACCAGTCCATAGATGGATCGCTGGAGCTTGCACACTTTGTTAGCACCTTTAGGATCGACAAAACCTTTTGGTTGCATCATATACAATTTTTCCTTAAGAAACCCGTTAAGGAACGCAGTTTTGACGTCCATTTGCCAGATTTCATAATCATAAAATGCGGCAATTGCTAACATGATTCGGACAAACTTAAGCATCACTACGGGTGAGAAAGTCTCATCGTAGTCAACCCCTTGAACTTGTCGAAAACCTTTTGCGACAAGTAGAGCTTTGTAGACAATGATATTACCATCAGCGTTTGTCTTCCTCTTGAAGATCCATTTATTCTCAATGACTTGCCGATCATTAGGCAAATCCACCAAAGTCCACACTTTGTTCTCATACATGGATCCTATATCATATTTCATGGCCTCAAGCCATTTGTCAAAATTTGGGCTTGTCATAGCTTTTTCATAGTTCGTAGGTTTGCTGTTGTCCAACAACATGGCTTCCAGGACAGGATTACCGCACCACTCTAGTGCGGAACGTGTTCTGGTTGACCTACGAGGTCTAGTAGTAACTTGATCTGAAGTTTCATGATCATCATCATTTGCTTCCTCTCTTGTTGGTGTAGGCATCATGGGAACGGTTTTCTCTGATGTGCTACTTTGCAATTCGAGAAAAGGTACAACTACCTCATCAAGTTCTACTTTCCTCCCACTCACTTCTTTTGAGAGAAACTCCTTCTCTAGAAAGGACCCATTCTTAGCAACATATTTTTTTGCCTTCGGATCTGTGGTAGAAGGTATACCCAATAGTTTCTTTCAGGTATCCTATGAAGATGCACTTCTCCACTTTGGGTTCGAGCTTATCAGGCAGAAGCCTTTTGACATAAGCGTCGCATCCCCAAACTTTAAGAAACAACAACTTAGGTTTCTTGCCAAACCATAGTTCATATGGTGTCATCTCAACAGATTTAGACGGTGCCCTGTTTAATGTGAATATGGCTGTCTCTAATGCATATCCCCAAAATGACAAAGGCAAATCGGTAAGAGACATCATAGAACACACCATATCTAATAATGTGCAGTTATGATGTTCAAACACACCATTATGCTGTGGTGTTCCAAGTGGCGTGAGTTGTGAAACAATTCCACATTGTTTTCAATGAAGTCCAAACTCATAACTCAAATATTCACCTCCATGATCAGATCGTAGAAACTTTATTTTCTTGTTACGATGATTCTCTACTTCACTCTGAAATTCTTTGAACTTTTCAAATGTTTAAGATTAGTGTTTCATTAAGTAGATATACCCATAACTACTCAAATCGTCTGTAAAGGTTAGAAAATAACGATACCCGCCACGTGCCTCAGCACTCATCGGACCACATACATCAGTATGTATTATTTCCAATAAGTCATTAGCTCACTCCATTGTTCCGGAGAACGAAGTTTTAGTCATCTTGCCCATGAGGCATGGTTCGCAAGTATCAAATGATTCATAATCAAGTGATTCCAAAAATCCATCCTCATGGAGTTTCTTCAAGCGCTTTACACGAATGTGACCTAAACGGAGTGCCACAAGTATGTTGTACCATCATTATAAACTTTGCATCTTTTGGCATCAATATTATAAATATGTGTATCACTATGATCAAGATTCAATAAACCATTTACATTGGGTGTAAGACCGTAGAAGGTTTTATTCATGTAAACAGAACAACAATTATTCTTTGACTTACTTGAATAACTATATTTGTAATAAACACGATCTAATCATGTTCATGCTCAATGCACACACCAAATAACATTTATTTAGGCTCAACACAAATCCCGAAGGTAGAGGGAGTGCACGATGGTGACTATATCAATCTTGGAAACACTTCCAACACACATGTCACCTTGCCCTTACACTACAAAAAAATACACTTCCGTGATGATACGTGTTTGTCACAGTAGGTCGCGTTTTTTGTCATGCATGTACATCCATGACGATTTTATGACAGAATCAAGATAGTCATAACTGTGCTGTCGTAGAAGTGTTCCATGACATTGCCAAAATTATCATCACGGAAGTGTCCACTTCCATGACGATAAATCGCGTGTCACAGAAGTGCTTTCGTCAAGGGTGACCGACACGTGGCATCCACCGTAACGGAACACCGTTAAGCTATCAGGCCGGGTTTCGGATCCGATAACCCGTTAACAGCCCCGACCAATGGGGATTTTCCACATGTGAAATCATCATTGGCTGGAGGAAACACATGTCGGCTCATCGTTGGGACAGATGTCATCCACTCATTGGACAGAAGGCGCCTATGATACGTCGACACGTGGCACGGCCCAACAGAGGCCCATTCCTGTGAAAAGGCCGGCCCGTTTGACTTGGTCAAAAGGTGGCGGGCCGGCCCATGGAAAGCCTGTTAACGGCCTGTTCGCATATAGCCCATTTACAGCCCGCTAACCCAAGGCCCGTTATGCCCTATCCGAATTAGGCCCAGTAGCGTCATCTGGGCCATCCAATATGGTTCCAGCCCGTTTTCACTTTTGGCCCATGTATGGCCCATGACGTCTTTCGGCCCATATGAGGCCCTATGTAACTCTTGGCCTATTAACGGCCCATGGTGAAACTGGCCCGCAATGAACGGTGTATCACTTTACACCCATTAACGGCCCGTGGTGAAACTGGCCCGTAATGAATAGTGTATCACTTTATACCCATTAAGGGCCCGTTATTCAGTTGGGCCGTTTCTAGCCCATGTTATCTTTCAGCCTTCTCAGAGCCCATTTATTCTTGGGCTCATTTCCAGCATTCGTTTACTTACAGCCCGTTACTGTCATTTTCTACTCGTGGGCCAAATTCGGCCCGTGGTTATAGTCGGCCCGTTTGTGGTCCGTTAATATGTTGGGCCGTTTTCATAGCGTCATCAAATACGACCTATTAACCCTGTTATGGTCGGCCCATCAACGGACGATTCCAACTCTAGCCCATTTACGACCATAATGCGGCCTGTTATTGGCCCATGTTTGGCCAATCGATCATACGGCCCGTATAAGGCCCATTGATGATACGGCCCGTAGAAGGCCCATTGCTTCTATGGCCCGTAGAAGGCCCAATGTTTCTATGGCCCGTAGAAGGCCTACTGTTTCTACGGCCCGTAGAAGGCCCACTGTTTCTACGGCCCGTAGGAGGCCCAATGTCACTATAGTAAATATTAGCCCATGGTTATTGTGGCCTAGTTTTAAAAAATAGGTTATTGCAGCCACTAGCAAACCGCGGAAAAAGAACTGCACTAACTACAAGCAAGCAGATAAACAAGACAACAAGGAAATAAATAAGCAAGCAACTTATGCTAGGCTATCATGGCTATTACACATATTACATCCATTGGGCATCAAAGTTCGCCACCAGTGCAAATATAGGGAACACAGCAGCATATAAACGCCGCAGCAAAACAAGTCCAGAACTGAAACCACTTCAGAAGAGTTCAAGAAACAATATCCTGGGTACCCATAATGCTGGCAAGATGCTTAGCAAGCTTATTAACTTTCTCTTGTTTGGCGCTTAAATCCTCCAGCGCTTGCTATTGCACAAGAAAGTATGCACATGAATTCTGCAGGGACTTCCTCAGTCCTTCAGCTTCTTGCCGCATCATAGCTGACTGATGCCTTTCAGCTTGTAGCTGAGACTGAAGAAGCCGAAGTGATTCAGGCAGCGAGTTCGAAGAGCTTGTGCCAGCGGTACTAGCCAGTAACTCGAACACTACATCAACATAGGACTGTGGGGTTTTCTCACTGTCTACAAGATCATTTTTATCACCTTTCTTGGAGATCAACAGGGTTGTCTCACTATCTTGAACCTTATCTGCATTACTTTCTCTACCATTGCATAGTGGGGTGCTCTTCCCCAATATTCTGTTTGCATACTACAAGAGAAACAAGCAGACACATCACAGGTTTAGCTTGTATTATACCAAACTCATTTTGGTAAACCAGTTCAGTAGTAAGGTGGACATGATAACAGCATGAAACAAACATATATCTATGTACTATGGTCACTGTATTGTCCATATTATTCTAGTTTATGTTCCTTAATCAAGATAGAGACACAATTCAACTCATATATTTTTAAGACACAACAGCATAGACAGAATATAAGTGTGAGAAACTACACAACACTGGCAACACTTGTAATGTGCATCACATGAGAACATAACTGTTTATACAACTTAAACTGAAATCAACATAGAGCAAGAAGTTAGAACAGCAATCCAGTTAAAGAAATAGGTTTAAAACATACCTGTTGCGCCATTGGAGTTTCAATTGGATCCTTCAAATTCGAAAGTAGTTGGTATGAGTAAATACAGTGATGCAACAGCAAAGGAGTATGGACTATAGCTATGGAATCTGACCTGAGAACAGTTGCTCTTCTGCTTTAAACGTGGAGTTTGGGTTAGCTGTGGTGGTCTTCGTGCTTTGGGCACTGCAGTAGCTTTACAAACTGCTCGTGTGGGGGTACTCTGTGGTGGACATGGTGCTTTGTTAACTATAAGTGGGTTACTATCCGCTGGGGTTGCGGTTAGATGGGTTGTAGCTGGTTCTCTGCCCAACGGTGTAAGTGTGTAATCTGGAAGAGTCTCAATTATGTGTGGTGGGGCTAGTTTGTGGGCCAGTACAACCATGGTTCTATCTGCATCGACGGGTAGCACTGTCTTTTGTGAAGAACGGGTTTTTGCTCCCTTAGATACTGCCATCACCCCCTCCAATTCAAATGGCTGATAAACATGAAAAGAAATTGAACGTACATACATTGTATGATAGACAGATGTGGTAATTCACATATATGTTGTCTAACCAAACAGGACAGCATGACACAATTTCACATATATGATGCCTAACTAAACAGGATAGCATGACACAGTTTCAGATATATGATGGATAACTTAACATGATATAATGGCATAATTCAACATATGATGAGTACCTAAACAAGATGACATGACAAAACTATATGATGTCTTTCTAAAATAGGTTGGGATGAAATAATTCACATACATGTTGTCTAAGTATACAGGATGGCATGATATAATTGACATAATTGATTCATATACTAAGCAGCTGGCACTCGCATGTATGATCTCTAAACTAAGCAAATAGAATTCAATATTGTGCATATGATGTCTAAACTAAGCAATGCAAGACACCATATGCATCATATGAGAAATATAAACATTGCAACTTAGAGCATACACCTCAGGTGGGATATAGGACTGGTCATCTATCTCTGAATCCTCCTCTGAGGAGCTCCCTGTAACCATCAAGATATATGCTTCAGCAGGTACCATTGCCTGCTCTGAAGACCTTGTTTTCACTCCAGATTTTTCCATAACCGGCTCAAATGGCTGATACACATGAAGAGTAGTTCAATATACACAGCTTGTCGACAAATGGAATACGTAATGAAAAAAAAAGATGGCATGAGATAATTCATATATATGATGCCTGGCTCCATGGCGGTGCATAATTCACATATATGATAACTGGCTGAAAAACATGGCATTGCATAATTCACATATCTGATATAGAAAGCAAACAGGAGGCATTCACACAAAGCATGTCTAATCTAAGCAGATGGCATGGCAATGCAAGACACCATATGCATGATATGAGCAATATAACCCAGCCAAGTTAGAGCATGCACCTCGGGGGGGGGATACGACCGTTCATCTCTCTCAATCCTCCTCTGAGGAGCTATCTGTAACCAGCAAGAAATCTGCATCGACAGGTAGCACTGACTGCTCAGAAGACCTTGTTTTCACTCCAGATTTTCCCATGACCGACTCAAATGGCTAATGCACAAGAAGAGTAGATGAATGTATACACATTGTTGACAAATGGAATACATTATGGAAAAAAATATGGCACGATACAATTCACATATACGATGACTGGCTAAACAGGATGGCATTGCATGATTCACGTATATGATGCCTGGCTAAAGAAGATGGCATTGCATAATTCCCATATACTCCCTCTGTTCCTAAATATTTGTCTTTTTAGAGATTCCAAATGGACTACCACATACGGATGTATATAGACATATTTTAGAGTGTAGATTCACTCATTTTGTTCCGTATGTAGTCACTTGTTGAAATCTCTAAAAAGACAAATATTTAGGAATGGTGGGAGTTTGATATAGAAACCAAACAAGTGGCATTCACATAAAGCAAATCTAAACTAAGCTGATGGCATATAAGATTGAAAGGATCGATATGGTTGACTAGAGGGGGAGGGGTGAATAGGCAACTAACAATTTTAAGCTTTTCTTTACCAAATTAAACTTTGCAACAAAATAAGTTGTCTAGATATGCAACTATGTGAGAAACCTATATGATGCAATAACAACTAACACAAGAGCAAGCAAGGGATACAACACTAGTAGGCTTGCAAGAGTAAAGGCACGAAATAACCAAGAGTGGAGCCATTGGAGACGAGGATGTGTTACCGGAGTTCCTTCCTTTTAAGGGGAAGTACGTCTCCGTTAGAGCGGTGTGGAGGCACAATGCTCCCCAAGAAGCCACTAGGGCCACCGTATTCTCCTCACGCCCTCACACAATGCGAGATGCCGTGATTCCACTATTGGTGCCCTTGAAGGCGGCAACCGGACCTTTACAAACAAGGTTGGGGCAATCTCCACAACAATTGGAGGCTCCCAACGAAACCATGAAGCTTCACCACAATGGAATATGGCCTCGAGGTGACCTCAACCGTCTAGGGTGCTCAAACACCGAAGAGTAACAAAATCCACACTAGAAAGTATGGGGGAAGTAAATATCCTTTGGTGGAAGTGTAGATCTAGGTCTCCTCCTTCAAACCCTAGCAAATCAACAAGTTTGAGTGGCTAGAGAGAGAGATCGGGCAAGAGAGCTTGAGAGCATCAATGGTGGAGTGAGAGAGGTAAGAGGTGGGCGTGGTAGGTGGAGGAACCACTTTATATAGCAGCCCACTAAAATCCAACTGTTACTGCGTTTTCAGTACTGCAGCGGTACAACCGCTCCTTGTCCCGGTACAACCGGGACTCACGATGTAGCTGCAGAACCCTACCAGGCGGTACAATCGGGCCATCGGGCGGTAGTACCAGTCATTAGCAAATAACCGGACCAACCGCCCAGCCACCGCATAACTACCGCACCGAAACAGAACGGAGTCGCCCTTGAGGGCGGTAGTTGGGCGGTGCAGGGCCGGTGCAACCGCCTGGCCTTGATCGCTTGAGCGGCTAAGGAATGAGCGGAAGAACCGCTCGAACCTCCGGTTGTACCGGTTGAAAAGTAACAACCGGACCAACCGGGCCACCACCTCCCAGCCACCGCATCAGAACAGAAGCCTGACTGGTACATGGGCGGTGCATGGCCGGAACAACCGCTGCTGGTCATTGCAGAGTCAGGTGGCGGTACCACCACCCGGAGGCAGCGGTACCACCGCTCGACAATGGCAGAGAAGCGTCAGGAGCCAGCGGTACTACCGCTCGGACGAGCGGTACAACCGCTGGGAATACACAACAAAGATTAGATTAAAATGGAGGCACTCTCTCGACAAGAAGAGGGGTGATGGAGGTGTACGTGAATGGAATCCCCTATTCTTTCCAAAGTGGATTCCCTCTTGATAGTACGGGATCCCTACGACCAAAGAGATAAAAGCGTAGAGGATTCTGTCTTCAACGATTCCTTCGAGAGAGAACCACTAACCGATGAAAGCCTAATCATTGAGAACCTGAAACATTTAGCACAGGATTAGACCAACAAAGGGTTGTCATCATCATCCAAAACATAAGGAAGGGAAATGCCCTCTCAATCTCTCCTTTTTTGGTGGATGATGACAACAACACGATATAAGATAGAAGACTATAGAATCTAGACGGAGCTCCCCCTAGATGTGAGCCCCAGGTCGAGACTCCCCCTAGATTTTATAGGCTAGTCACAAAAAGCATATAACATGAAGGTAGCCAACACAATGAAACAAGATCAATACTACCAATAAAGACCAACAAGCATAAAGAAGAGATAGCAGGAGTGGCACAAAATCCACACAAATCAACGAGAATGACCAAAGTTCAACTGGAGACCACAGACAAGTTCAACACGAGACACACACTATGCAACCACCCATGCAACTCCCGAGTCCTATCACACTCTCTCCCCCTTTGGCATCAGGACACCAAAAAGGAAGAGAGCGAAGCTATCGCCCCAGGCTCAGTCGTCCTCCTCTGACTCTTCGGTAGCATCTAGATCTTCATCATTGTTAGAATCTTCACCATCATCAGAAACTTCATCATCGTCCCGATCTGAGTCCTCCATGATATCATCAGCAACAGTAACGGTGGTGGAGGGCTGAGGAGGGGCTTCATCATCAGTCCAGGTGCTGTGGGAAGATATCCAACGCTCCTCCGGTGTGATGCTCTTCTCAGAACCACTATGAACCGACATGATGAGGTGCCTCATCATAGCAATTTGGCGACACCGTGCAAGCTTCTCATTGACATGTGCCTCATACATCCTCTTCTGGATGTCAGACTAAAGGCAGAAAGTCTTCTTCACCTTGGCAGCGAGCTTGTCCACCCACGAGGGCTTGGCCCCTGGTTCCAACTCAAAGTCCTCATCATCAGAAGTGGCATAGACATCCTTAGGAGCATTAGCAGGGAAACGTGGCTCGGCGTGCTTCTTCTTCTTAAGGAGCTTGACTTCATGATTGGTAAGATTGTCAGGAGAGGTGAGGGGCTCTCCAGGACGGCGAACTCCCCACATGGAGTTCAGAAAGCACATGACAAACGGAGCATAAATGGGGACCTTCCTGTAGATGACCATGTTGTACATCTCGTGCCACAGCCAGTTGGACACATCAAACGTCTCCCAGATCCAACCTTGGTCTTCATAGCAACCATCAAGTCAACAAGATAGCCATGGATTTCATCTTGATTCCCCACTTTGGGCAGAAGCACATTGCGAAAAACACGATGCATGATGTCATAGACCTTCACCAAATCCTTAGATTCACCAATAATACCACGGCCCCGAATGTACAGAGGGGCAAGCTTCTCCTTAGGCATGGGGTCAGGATGATCATGGGGGCGAATGCCACCCCTTCCTTCCAGACCGGTATCATCGTACCCAATAGCATTGCAGAAGGTCCTCCAGGGAACTTGAAAGAGCTCATCACGACACATGAAAGTGAGGGTGCACGCGTCATCTTCTCCAAAGTGAACGGTGGCATAGAACTGATGGATGATTTGAACATCAAAGTCACAATTGACGGACATGAGATTGACAAGATCAAACTCCTCACAGAGAGCCAAAGCCTCACCAAAATACTCCAGGTTGTTCCGCCAATGATCAAGATCGATGGTCCACTGCTTGGCACATCTGTTCTTGTTGTGCTCAAAGAGTTCATGAACAATTCGTACTTGCATCTCATTTTGAAACTGAACAGTGGTCCAACGAGGAGCTACGGGAACCACATAAGGATTCTTTGAGCGGAAGGCTTCCCAATCCTTGGCTTTCCAACGGTGGAGTGGCATTATCACACGTTGCTTGACAGCGGCAGACTTTTCACGGCGAGTGGGCTTGGTGGGGATCACAACTTCCTCTTCAGAGTCAGCCGGGCGCGGAGCCCGTCGAACCCGCTTCTTGGTCTTGCGAGGAGCAGAGCCAGAACTGGAGCCACCTGAACATAAACACGAAGGGGACACACGAAACCAACAGGAATGAGAGGAAAGCATACGGAAAATGCAACACCATAGAAACCAGAACAATGCTGTGTGGTTCATATATTCCGGTTGAACCGGATCCCCCACCGGTAGAACCATCCCACCGGTTGTACCGCCCGTCTGGGAGGTAGAACCGCTAACAGTGGCTCTACCAGGGTAGTTAGATCTGTTCAAGACGTGCAAATCACTCAAGCAATATTCGGAGTTCTATGTACTGCACAGACACAAGAAAAACAACGATCTCTCCCAACCAAGGAACAAAAACAAATCTAGGAGGATAAAGTAATGCCCTAAAACAAGAAGAAAACCTAGAACAAAGAACGAAGAACAAGGGCATTACCACCATCCATGGGAGAAGACTGGAAGGCTTCCACGGAGAGAATCCACGGAGAACCCTCGGGTCCGAAGCGCGGGGCGCACTCCGGGGCGAGGCAGAGGTGACCGGCGGCTAGGGCAAGGAGGAGGCGAATCAGGGATGAAGGGAAAAAGAAAAACTCTTCGCCCCGTCGGATATAAATAGGCCCATAGCCGCGCGGCGGTAGAACCACTCCTAGGACCGGTTGTACCGCAAGTCCGGTGCTGACAGATTGTAGTGGGCGGTGCTTCCGTTTCCCGAAGGGCACCAGAAGTACCGCCCGGAGACAACCGGTAGAACCAGACAGAGAAGCCCCAGTGAAAATGGGCGGTATAACCGCCCACGCACCGAAATCAACCCAATTGGGGCAGCACAACCAGGTATCAGCGGTAGAACCGCCCGTGACACCGGTTGTACTGCCCGACCACCAAAGCCCAGACCAAAAATAAGAGAACAAGACAAACGGGACAACAAAAAGTGAAACCAAACACTAAAAGCAGGGAAAAGATCGAAAGGAAAACAAAAACAACCGCACACAAGCAGAGCGAGCTCAGTCCTCTCTCTTAAGAGAGGGCGGTGGCCGAAGCCACCTATGTTTGAGTCTAATGGTATGGCACCACGAAGAATTATCCTTGGGCCCATGACCAAAACTCGTATTTGAAACACAAGTACCATAAAAAATGGCTAATGCGATAGAGTTGATCAATTTATGCATAATGGGGGGAGGGAGAGTTCATTGAGAGAACAACACTCCCCCTATCTCCATGCCTACCCCTAAACTAGATAACAAGTTGAGTGTGGTGAGGGGTGCAAGGATTCAAGTCACATTGCTCGAATCAATGATATTTAGCTCATGTCTTAACTCGCAAAATCTTGCTTCATCCAAGGGCTTCGTGAAAATATCTGCAAGGTTATCATGAGTGTTGACATACTTGAGCTCGATCTCCCCTCGCCTAATGTGATCCCGGATGAAATGATACCTAATCTCAATATGCTTCGTCTTGAAGTGTTGCACCGGGTTGAGAGAAATCTTGATGTCACTTTCGTTGTCACACCAAAGAGGCACTTTGTCACAAGTGACACTGTATTCCTTTAAAGTTTGCCTCATCCATAGGAGTTGTGCACAACAACTACCGGCCGCCACATACTTCGCTTCGGTGGACAAGAGAGACACACAACTTTGCTTTTTGGAAGACCAACTTACCAAAGAGCAACCAAGAAATTGGCACCCTCCGGAAGTGGACTTCCTATCCGCTTTGTCTCCCGCCCAATCGGAATCCGTAAACCCTTCAAGCTTGAAGTTTGCTCCTCTTGGGTACCATAAGCCAAAGTTTGGGGTATGAGCCAAATATCGAAAGATTCGCTTGACCGCCACATAGTGACTTTCCTTCGGTGCAACTTGAAACCGTGCACACATCCCCACACTCAACATGATATCCGGTCTAGATGCACAAAGGTAAAGCAAGGAGCCAATCATGGAGCGATATACCTTTTGATCCACCGCTTTACCATTGGGATCAATGTCAAGTTGGCACTTGGTGGGCATTGGAGTAGAGGCCGGCTTGACATCACTTAACTTGAATCTCTTGAGCATGTCTTGAGTGTATTTGGCTTGGTTGATGAAGGTACCTTCTCTTCTTTGTTTGATATCAAAACCAAGGAAGAACTTCAACTCTCCCATCGAAGACATCTTGAACTTAGAGGTCATGAGAGCGGCAAATTCTTCATTGAAGGCTTTGTTAGGGGAACCAAAGATAATGTCATCAACATATAGTTGGCATACAAACAACTCCCCTTTGACCTTCTTAGTAAAAAGAGTGGGATCGATTAGCCCCACTTGAAATCCACAATCTTGTAACAACTCGGTAAGGTGGTCATACCACGCACGTGGGGCTTGTTTAAGGCCATAGAGCGCCTTATCGAGTTGATACACATGATCCGGGAAGAAGGGATCCTCGAACCCGAGGGGTTGCTTGACATAGACCAACTAATTAATAGGACCATTAAGAAAAGCACTTTTAACATCCATTTGTTGCAACTTAAAGTTGTGATGGGAAGCATAAGCAATCAACAAACGAATGGATTCAAGGCGAGCAACGGGAGCAAAGGTTTCACCGTAGTCGATACCCTCGACTTGGGAGTATCCTTGTGCTACCAATCTTGCCTTGTTGCGAATGATGTTCCCATGAGCATCTTGCTTGTTCTTGAAGATCCACTTGGTTCCAATGATGTTATGGTTCCCGGAAGGCCTTGGCACCAATCTCCACACCTTGTTGTACTCGAAGTTGTTGAGTTCTTCATGCATGGCATTAAGCCAATCCGAGTCTTCGAGCGCCTCAAAGACCTTATGGGGTTCAACACAAGAGACAAACGCGTGATGTTCACAATAGTTTGCTAATTGTCTTCGAGTGCTTACCCCCTTTCTTAGGCTTCCAACCACATTCTCCATGAGATGACCTTTGGTGGTGAGTTTGGAAGCAATCTTCGCAGCACAACGCTCCAATTCCTCCTCGGATGTCGAAGGAGGAGGGTTCACTTGATCATCTTGAGCGTCGTCATGAGCTTGTTCTTGATCTCGAGCTTGCTCATGATCTTGAACTTGCTCGAGGGGAAGAACTTGACCTTGGGCATCATGTAGAGTTTCACCACCATCTTGAGGTTGATCTTGCCCTTGGTCTTGTTCATGAGGGTGAGGGCCTTCACTTTGTTCTTTGGAAGCGTGTGGGTCTTGGGGAGGTGACGGCTCCACTTGAGTGGAGCATTGTCCTTCTCCTTCGGCCACAAGGGGTTCCTCAATGGGTAGGATATGACCAATACCCATTCTTCTTATGGCTTGGGGAGGAATTTCATCACCTACATCACAAGTACCACTTTGCTCCACTTGGGAGCCGTTATTTTCGTCAAACTCTACGTTACACGTCTCCTCAATGAGTCTGTTGGACTTGTTGAGAACACGGTAAGCATGAGAGTTTGTAGCATAACCAACAAATATGCCCTCATGAGCTCTAGCCTCGAATTTAGACAAGCGAACACCTTTCTTGAGAATGAAACACTTACACCCAAACACCCGAAAGTACTTGAGATTGGGCTTGTTCCCGGTGAGTATCTCATACGGAGTCTTGTTCAAGCCTTTGCGGAGATAGAGCCGATTGGATGCATGACATGCTGTGTTGATGGCTTCGGCCCAAAAGTTGTATGGAGACTTGAACTCCGCCATCATGGTTCTTGCCACATCCATCAACGTCCGGTTCTTCCTCTCTGCAACACCATTTTGTTGAGGGGTATATGGTGCAGAATATTGATGCTTGATCCCTTCATCACTCAGAAACTCATCCAGGGTGTAGTTCTTGAACTCGGTGCCGTTGTCACTTCTTATTGTCAGGATCTTTGCATTATGTCGATGTTGAGCTTCATTTGCAAAGTCGATGACGGTTTGTTGAGTCTCACTCTTCCTCTTGAAGAAGTATACCCAAGTGTATCTTGAATAATCATCCACAATCACCAAGCAATACTTTCTACCCCCAAGACTATCAAAAGATGGAGGGCCGAAGAGGTCCATGTGTAGGAGCTCCAAGGGTCTCTTCGAGTAGATGATAGTCGTGGGAGGGTGAGCCTTCTCATGAAGCTTTCCTTTGATACAAGCACTGCAAACACGATCTTTGGCAAAACTAACATTCGTTAGTCCATGAACATGGTCCCCCTTGAGAAGACTTTGCAAAGATCTCATATTGATGTGGGCTAAACGGCGATGCCAAAGCCATCCCACATCAACTTTAGCCATTAGGCATGTCGCGGTCTTAGTGGGTTGCTCCGAAAAGTTAATCACATAGAGACCATTCTTGACATGCCCAACAAAGGCTACTTTAAGAGTCTTGCTCCACAAGAGGGCCATGGTATCAATATCAAAGAAGGTGGCAAAGCCCATGAGTGCGAGTTGACGAACGGAAAGTAAATTGAACACAAGGGACTCAACAAGCATGACTTTCTCGATCGTTAGATCATGAGAAATGACAACCTTGCCAAGACCCAATACCTTAGAATGTGAGGCATCACCCCATTCGACATTGGTGGGCATAGATGGGATCTTTGGCGAATGACGGAGGACATGGCCTTGTTGTAGGGCATCACGGCCTTGAGGAACTTGCGCTTGATCCAATTGTCATCCGTGTCCTTGCTCCCATGATCTCTGAGTGCGACCGCGAGTTTGGTCACTCTTCGAAAGAGCTCACGAGGTTCTTCATCCTCTTTCATTGCAAACTCATCGGCTTCATCTTGCACCACTTCATAGTTGGAGAGTTGAATGCTAGCACTTCCTCGATAGAGACGCTCGACACATTTCCATGCTTCTTTAGCCATGGCATGAGGTCGAAGATGAGGGAGATCTTCGGGAAGGATTGCATCTTGGATGATGAAGAGAGCACTCTCATTGAATTGATTGTCCACTTCTTCTCGAGGGGTGAAGTTGCTTGGGTCATGAGGATAGAAACCTTCTTCAATGATTCTCCAAAGGTTAGTATGTTTTAAATGACGCTTGAAACGATAAACCCAAGAATCAAAATCTTCATTTTTCACATATTTAGGAGGAGGACCGGCATGATTCAAATGAGTAGAGGGGATCGGTCCTCTATACACTGGGGGTTCCACATTGGCAAAGATGCCGGTGCCATTTCTACCACTATTAGAAGGACTCTTTTCATTATTAGCTTCCCCCTTGTCGGAGGTAGCATCCATCACCTTGTTAGTGGGATCACCCACTTTCATCGGCGAGGTAGATAGTTTAAGTCCTTCTAGAAATTCAGTAAACATGCTTTTAACCTCGGCCGTCTTGGAGGTTTTCAATGTGTCTAAAGCCACATTGAATTCCTCACGTGAGACCGAGGTTCCCCCTTCGGCCGAAGACGAGATGGGATTCACACCGGAGTGTTCCTCCGCACCATCATTGGTGTTAACCATACTCTTCGGATGGCAAAGTCCTTAATAAAGAGACGAGGCTCTGATACCAATTGAAAGGATCGATATGGTTGACTAGAGGGGGGGGGGGTGAATAGGCAACTAACAATTTTTAAGCTTTTCTTTATCAAATTAAACTTTGCAACAAAATAAGTTGTCTAGATATGCAACTATGTGAGCAACCTATATGATGCAATAACAACTAACACAAGAGCAAGCAAGGGATACAACACAAGTAGGCTTGCAAGAGTAAAGGCACGAAATAACCAAGAGTGGAGCCGTTGGAGACGAGGATGTGTTACCGGAGTTCCTTCCTTTTAAGGGGAAGTACGTCTCTGTTAGAGCGGTGTGGAGGCACAATGCTCCCCAAGAAGCCACTAGGGCCACCGTATTCTCCTCACGCCCTCACACAATGCGAGATGCCGTGATTCCACTATTGGTGCCCTTGAAGGCGGCAACCGGACCTTTACAAACAAGGTTGGGGCAATCTCCACAACAATTGGAGGCTCCCAATGAAACCACGAAGCTTCACCACAATGGAATATGGCCTCGAGGTGACCTCAACCGTCTAGGGTGCTCAAACACCCAAGAGTAACAAAATCCACACTAGAAAGTATGGGGGAAGTAAATATCCCTTGGTGGAAGTGTAGATCTAGGTCTCCTCCTTCAAACCCTAGCAAATCAACAAGTTTGAGTGGCTAGAGAGAGAGACCAGGCAAGAGAGCTTGAGAGCATCAATGGTGGAGTGAGAGAGGTAAGAGGTGGGCGTGGTAGGTGGAGGAACCACTTTATATAGCAGCCCACTAAAATCCAACTGTTACTGCATTTTCAGTACTGCAGCGGTACAACCGCTCCTTGTCCCGGTACAACCGGGACTCACGATGTAGCTGCAGAACCCTACCAGGCGGTACAACCGGGCCATCAAGCGGTAGTACCGGTCATTAGCAAATAACCGGACTAACCGCCCAGCCACCGCACAACTACCGCACCGAAACAGAACAGAGTCACCCTTGAGGGCGGTAGTTGGGCGGTGCAGGGCCGGTGCAACCGCCTAGCCTTGATCACTTGAGCGGCTAAGGAATGAGCGGAAGAACCGCTTGAACCTGCGGTTGTACCGATTGAAAAGGAACAACCGGACCAACCGGGCCACCACCGCCGAGCCACCGCATCAGAACAGAAGCCTGACCGGTACATGGGCGGTGCATGGCCGGAACAACCGCTGCTGGTCATTGCAGAGTCAGGTGGCGGTACCACTGCGCGGAGGCAGCGGTACCACCGCTTGACAATGGCAGAGAAGCGTTAGGAGCCAGCGGTACTACCGCTCGGACGAGCGGTACAACCGCTGGGAATACACAGCAAAGATTAGATTAATATGGAGGCACTCTCTCGACAAGAAGAGGGGTGATGGAGGTGTACGTGAATGGAATCCCCTATTCTTTCCAAAGTGGATTCCCTCTTGATAGTACGGGATCCCTACGATCAAAGAGATAAAAGCGTAGAGGATTCTGTCTTCAACGATTCCTTCGAGAGAGAACCACTAACCGATGAAAGCCTAATCATTGAGAACCTGAAACATTTAGCACAGGATTAGACCAACAAAGGGTTGTCATCATCATCCAAAACATAAGGAAGGGAAATGCCCTTTCAAAGATGTATAATGTAAGCAATGCAAGGCGCCATATGCATGATATGACCAACATCAGCATGCCAGGTTAGAGCAAACACCTCAGATGGTAAACAGGCGTGGTTGGCTCCTTTTGAATCTCCATCTGAATAGTTATCTTCCTCTGGAATACAATCTGGAAATGCAGGAGAGGGGGGGGGGGCACTTCGCCCACCACGGAGCAGCGTTTGCATGACATTATATTCGCACGCAACGGTCTTCTCTTTTTCTCTACATGTTCAGTATGATTGTGTACAATATCTGACATGCATAATAAAAAAAATAGTTAGATTTTGTAAGGCCTAAGGGGTGCATGCAAAAATCAAGACTCGTGGTAGCAAACGAGTGGATGGATCCAAAACTAATGATAGCAGGTAGATTATAGCTTTAGTTTAAAAAGATAGATAATGGATCATCTATTGTTTGTTGCCCACCCAACATGAACCACATAGAAGACCCTAGATGAACCAGATAGTAGACATATACTATTCGTTGCTGGCTCGATATGAGACCCATGGGCAATTCAAAACTCAAGATTGAACGATAAAGTAGTAGGTAATAATAACCGATGTATAACGTAAGCAAACACGAAAGACTGCGACCTCTCTTCTGGAACTGTGTAGTCCTTAGGTTCATCTGCTCAGTCGATGATGGTAATGCAGTTGGCGTGGCTGCCGGCAATGGGGAAGATGATCTGAGGCAGCCAAAGAAAGTTTGCAGGGGGGATCTCTGTTGCAGTGAATGCTTCTGTCGATGGTGCACCTTAGGTGGGATGGATGATGGCACGACAGGAGCAGGACATAACACACAGAGTTTTCTTTGACGCCAATCTGAAAATGAAGTAAATCTGTAAGGGCTCCTTAGAATTGGAGGATTCTATAAACGCAGGGACAGGAAAAACACAGGAATAGGATAGGAATGCACGTGCAAAACAGAGCATTTGGAAACATAGGATTTCAGTCAACCTGGGTGTTTGGCTCACATGAATTGGAAGAACAGAGGAATGGAGAAACAAAGTGATGCGACGAGTGTACAACCTCTTTGGCATAGCCTTGTGGACCTCAGCATCATTGGGTTGGACGTGGAGGATGGTGATGATGCTGGTGTGACTGTCGGAGGCGGAGAAGAAGATCCGAGGCCTTTGGAAACGGCGCCGAGGGTACTGCTCCGCTATGATGGACGGTTCCGTCGTTGGAGCAGCTCCGCTAAGGTGTACGGAGATGAGGCTGAAGCATGACAAGACAGACAACATTAATCTGAAGTGGGACCCTAATATCATCTGCAATAGATGATGTAAAATACATCACCAGAAAGTGCTAGATGTAAAACGCATCAGCCGTGCCACGGCCGCTCCGACAGATGCTGTAAGTACTATTCACTCTGAACTTAACTGAAGAAAAGGAACTTCACAGTCGAAACTGAATTTTACTGTTGAAACTGATTGAACTAGTAACAGAGCATTGCAATACATGTTTAGGGCGTTCGAGCACTAGTAGCAGAGAAGCAGCGATCTAAATCAGCAGACACTCGAGCAGGGAACACACTAGCAGAGAGTAAGTCGTGCAGTAGCACCGCGAGCGAGTGCTAAAGCAGCAACACCTGTAGTTGCCAGAGGTCGTGCAGCAGCAGCAGCAGCGCAAGCGAGAGCAAGAGCAGAGCAGCAGCACGAACGAAAGCAGGAGCAGTGCAGCAGCGCGACCGACAGCAAGAACAGAGCCGCAGCGCGAGCGAGAGCCGGAGCAGCTGCAGCTAGTATCGTTGTGGAAGTCACCACCGAGGAAGCAACGACATGGGGGAGAGACGCCGTGGATGATGTGGCTGGCGACGACGCCGTCGATGGAGACGCCATGTCTGCTCGGTATCGAGCACCGACAGCCCCGTGAGATCGAATAAAAGATAAAATGCAGCGGTGAGTGCAGAACCTCCTTGGTGGCACCGAGTTGGCCTCGGCTTCATCGGAGGAATTGGTGAGGGTGCTGCGGTTCCGGTGGGGCAGGTCAAGACGGCGATGTGGGGATTGAGGTGGCGCGATAGACGAGGCGAATGTCGGGGCAACTCCTTGGAGGTGGAGGACGGGGCGGCTGATCCGGCGAGACGACGATATCGACAACCAATCCTCATCCGGTGCGGTGGATAAGGGACGGCGAGCTGTTGCGGTGGATGACGTAGTCGGGGAAGAGTCTCCGGCTGGGCGGCGGTCGGGAGGCCGACGAAGGAGCGTGGGGTTTTGTGGGTTTTAGCGGCCTTGGTGTATGAATGGGGGGGGGTGAGGGGGCAAAGGGGGAGGGGGAGCCAAGCTTAGGGACACGCTTGTCCGAAATGTAGGGTAAGTTACCAGTGTACCCCCACCGATTTTGACACCACGATGTGGAGCTTCATTTCCGGCTGAGGGGTAGAAGGGGGATTTCACATGTCTGGGCTGCGGGAGCGATTTCAGATGAGAAGGGAGTTCTCGCGCGCGTCCATATTTTGAACAAGGCACGACGCGGGTTGAAGAAGCGGGAGTTTCAAAGGAGGTGAGACAAAAGATACTCGAGCTTGAAAAATTCGGGATAACAAGGTGCGGATTCCTTGTTCGGTAGAACAAACTTAACGTGTAAAAAAACAATTCATACAAGACACAAGAGAGTCATGTCCCCTTTTACTATATTGCTATAGATGCCATTGAAAAAACTACAAGAAAAATGTAAAAAAAATCGGGAGAACAAGATTACCCTGCACAGTACCAAATCGATTCGCACTTCCCTCAACAACAACAAAAAACAAATCAATTCCCACCAAAGAAAGAGTAATGTCCCGTTTTATATGATTATAGATGCCATGATCTCGAATTTCAATTTTTGAATCCACGTTATGTTGAATTCGAATATATCATTAGGTGACCTTATGGTTTATAATTGATGTAGTCGTACATTTTGATCTTCCATCAATATGAACATTTTACTCCACCATGTGAACATATATATTGTCGTCTACCATATGGACTAAATTTGAATCAATTTTCCTTATTTGAATACGATAGTTGTCAAGTTATACAATAATTTAAATATTATCTTGATAACAAAAAGACATGCATATAGCAGTAATCATATTTCACTATGAACTACATGTACCATACGCTCTCCAATTCAAATATTTGTATCCATTTTATGTTGAATTCAAATCATAGTACATTATTGGTCTAGGTAGCGAGATGTTTGGGATAATCTAAACCCTATTTTCATACGTATAATTTTTGGCTGAATTGGGACAAGTTTTAGTATAAGCCTCTTGCAAAACCGGAGATTCTCTCAACAAGCCTCGTGGTTCTGAGAGGGAACGTGTCACCTTTGTGTGCGAAACGATATACGCTGCCTCCCCCTGATTTTATTTACAGAGGCAACATAGAACTATATGAGTGCCCTGTTAAATTTTGGAATTATTTCGGGTTCATTTGGCCTTTTTATACATTAATTGAGTTTCTGGACTTTTAATGTGCATAACCTAAATATGAATTGCATGCACATGCTCCAGTGCACCAAAGTGGGTTGAAAAATCACATGTGTGTCCTTGGTTGAATTTCTAGGTCCCATGGAAGAAATGAGAATGCAATTCAAACATCTGGGCGTCATGACTCTGCCGAGAACATCGAGAAACTTAGATTTTAAATTCATGTAAATCCAAAACTCGGCTGGAAATCATGAAACTTGGCGTGGTGTCATGTCATGGCACTAACATGTTGTGGTAAAAAATTGGGCCGATTTGGAAGCTCGTGGTTCTAAGAGGGAACGTGCCACCTTTGAGTGTGAAACGATATATGCTGCCTCCCTCCCGCCCTTGAGTTTCTTAACAAAGGCAACATAGAACTACATTAGTGCCCTGTTAAATTTTGGAATTATTCTGGGTTCGTTTGTCGTTTTTATACATTAATTGAGTTTCTAGTCATTTAATGTGCATAAGTCAAATTTGAACTACAAGCACATGCTCTCGTGCACCAAAGTTGGTTGAAAAATCACATTTGTGTCCTCGGGTGAATTTCTAGGTCCCATGCAAGAAATGAGAATAAAATTAAAACATCTAGGCATCATGGCTCGACCGAGAACATTGAGAAACTTGGTTTTAAAATTCTTGTAAATCCAAAATACGTCTGAAAATCATGAAACTTGGCATGGATGTCATGTCATAGTACTACCGTGTTGTGGTAAAAAAATGGCCGAATAGGAACAGATTTTGGTATAAGCTTCTTGCAAACCGAAGCTTCTCTCAAGAAGGCTCGTGGTTCTGAGAGGGAATGTGCCACCTTTGAGTGCGAAACGATATACGTTGTCCCCCTTGAGTTTATTTACAAAGGCAACATAGAACTACATGAGTGCCCTGTTAAATTTTGGAATTATTCCGGCTTCGTTTGGCCTTATTTACACATTAATTGAGTTTTTGGTAATTTAATGTGCATAATTCAAATTTGAACTACAAGCACGTGCTCCCGTGCACCAAAGTTGGTTGAAAAATCGCATTTGTTTCCTCGGGTGAATTTATACTCCCTCTTTCCATCTATATAGGTCCTAATGCATTTTTCGAGGCTAACTTTGACCAAACATTAGAGCAATAATATATGACATGCAACTTACACAAAGCATACCTTCAAATTTGTATGTCAAAGGAGCTTCCAATAATATAATCTATAATACCTAAATAGCTCATCTCCACTAACCTATTTCTCTTGACATGCAGCCTATCCACATCACTAATCAACATGCAGCCATCTACCTCACTCCACCTCAGCAGTCAGCCACATCATCAATTCCAGCCACGCCCGGCGCTTTAGCTCTCGCTATCGACTGATTTCTTCTGGATGGGCTGTAGGAAGCCACTTCTCAAGGAAGTTCGAATGGGCTGTACGCCGTTGGCAGCCCATGAAAGGATATTAAATAGTCCATGCTGCTATCTTTTTCCCCGAAGCGTCGTCATCTCCACACTATTCCCTTCTGTTCTTCTCCTCCAATTCCACTCATACAGCAAATCAATAGCCATTGATAGTTCCCTTCTGTCCCTTCCTCTTATTCTTCAATTGAACTTAGTGGATCAGTTGCTCAGATGCTTCCCTTCATCTCCACTGAACTTGCCTTCACATCATCAAAACTACTAATCCCCCTTCACATTCTAGCCCCGCTGTACTTATATCCAGGATTTCTGCTATGGCGCGGCGGCTTCTTCGATCTACTTCAAACCTTTCACCACCATGACAACGCCTGCATAATCTACATCTATTAGCCGCATGCATACATTACATACCACCAGAGATAGGAATAGTTGATCGATCGTCATGCTCGCTTGAAGGTAGTACGATAGGACCCCGTGGCGGCGGAGATCCGCTGATGCCGTCGAAGGGAGCTCGATGGCCGCGGCCCCTATGTCTCCGCCCAACGGCGCGTCAACTACACCGACCCCTTCCTCCTCGACATCTACGCCCATGCCGCCCACGTCGTCTCCTGTATGCATGGATAGCCTGTTCCCGTTCCACTTTCAATTCTTAAAAAATCCAAATCTGCCACCAATGCGAGACGCTGCCTCCGCGCTCACCAGCCCATGCCAAATCGGTCTTCGCCCATCCACGAACACACACCTCCACCGGGGGGGAATCAGTGCCTAGCAGACTGATATTTTTGCCAATGTGCTCTTCCTATCTTAAACGCAGCGTGGCTTCTCAACAGGACGGGCCGGCAGTGCTGGTTGCCGAACTATAGCCCTTGGGCGGAGAGGAAGGGGTCTCCAGTCTCCACCCATGCCAGATGGCGTTCGCCGCTCGGGAACGCCATGGCGGAAGGGCGCTGTTCGCATTCACTGACCACGCCTTAGGAGGCGCCCTGTTGGGGATGAGGAGCGACACCTTCAGTCTAGGCTCTTCCTCACCTTCTTTATTTGACTCTCTTTTTTCATCAGATTGTCAATTATGTGAACCAGAGATAAAAGAATACACATGTCAGTGGCGAGGACATCGATCAATAAAAAATTCAGAATGCTTTCATTATGAGACTCTGTGAGACCATGTAAGAGTGATACTATACCATTTTTCTCATCAGGTTCTGACGAAAATGCGATGCAGTATGGAGACTTGATCGTTTACGTTGGAAGATAGGACTACCTGCAGGGCAACAGGTACAGGGGTATCTCTTTAGCATTCAGGTATTGAGGTGGAACTATAGATGTGTAATCATTTGATTTTGCATCTGATACACAAGCACATTGATCACTGTTCTTTTTATGCACATTCTGAATTTTTACAGAGCATCAAGCTCCCATGTCTGAATTTTATTTTTGATACCGAGTTATCATATTCATATTCCGTTAGTCTCCGTACTTATCTGGAGAGCGCAAGATCCCACATCTAAATTTTATTTTCGACGTTGAGATATCGTATGACCATTCTGTTAGTCTCCATACTTATTTAGAGACAACATGGAAATATGATTCTCATGGATTCTTTCTATTACAGTCAAAAATTATGAAACTGTATATGTGATAGATGACAAGCTTATTTTCAGTTTTGGTCACATCCCACCAGCCGCAAGTGCCGGACGATTTTCTGCTGATGGTGAGAATCTAGGACGATTAGGTCTAGGATGATTAGGTGGTTCTTGCTGCATAGCATGTCGTCGCTCCCATTAATAGGCAAGACAAAATTTCATGTAAGGTGGCTCAAACGGGTCTGTTACCACCCTGTCCATGCATACAATAGCATTCTCTGCCCTCCCTGTTCAATCATCCGGCTAGGTTCATTTTCTTTCCTCCTTTGTTTAGTTTTAAATTGAACTGACAGAGCTAACCATTTTTGTAGTATAATCATGGATGAGTTGACTGGCTCGGTTCATTTTATTATTTCTCCTATGGATAGGAACATCAAATGCTTTTAAGCATGCTTCCAGTTCCCTGACAGTTGGTGAGAGACCTATGTGATTTATCCTCTCATGTAACCTGTTTTGAAGTACCTCAATTCAAGTACAATGTCTATAATACATAATACACAAGTCAAATTACACATAAGGCCAATTTTTTTGTTATTTTGGCAAGAGTCAACATATTTGGACAATGTCTATGTATAATAATGTTACTTTTACTGGGTCTCTGTCATACATTTATTTGAACATTTTGATTAGTAGTCTTGCATTATCTCATTTGGTTGCTACTGCAGATTACAACTATGCACACATTATGGCAGTGCAACAATTGATTATTACAAAATATTCCGCAGCAACGCGCGTGGTACCATCTAGTTTTCATAGTGTACATCTCATGTGCTATTAATCTTGTCAATAGTCAAAGGCTGTCTTGAAAAACACATTAGGCCCTATATAGATGGAAGGAGGGAGTAGGTCCCATGCAAAAAATGAGAATAAAATTCAAACATCTGGGCATCGTGGCTCGGTCGAGAACATTGAGAAACTTGGTTTAAAATCATGAAACTTGGCATGGTGTCATGTCATGGTAGTACCATGCCGTGGTAAAAAAATTGGTCGAATAGGAACATATTTTGGTATAAGATTCTTGCAAATTGGAGCTTCTCTCAGGAAGGCTCGTGGTTCTGGGAGGGAACGTGTCACCTTTGTGTGCATAATTCAAATTTGAAATACAAGCACATGTTCTAGT
Organism: Triticum aestivum; assembly: GCF_018294505.1. NCBI lineage: Eukaryota > Viridiplantae > Streptophyta > Magnoliopsida > Poales > Poaceae > Triticum > Triticum aestivum. Next base: position 450,657,242 of record NC_057804.1, read on the forward strand.
GCACCAAAGTTGGTTGAATAACCACATGTGTGTCCTCGGGTAAATTTCTAGGTTCCATGCAAGAAATGTGAATGAAATTCAAAATTCTGGGCGTCATGGCTGGGTTGGAAACATTGAGAAACTTAGTTTTTTAATTCCTGTAAATCCAAAACACGCATGAAAATAATGAAACTTGGCTTGGTGCAATGACATGGCACCAACATGCTGTGGTAAATTTGCAGTCCGATTTGCGAAGGCGCACACATTAACAATCAACAAAGTCATTTTGGAACAAGTGCTGTCACGTTACAATCGGAAACACAAGTATTATTGAAACTGTGGGCATTCTACTTACTAGTACCATTTACATGCCGCCACGCGTCCCCATTTTTTATTAGCTAGGAGGCACCATGCAGGGTAGCTATTTGAGTATGAGAGGCGTGCGATCAGACCCCTGCGCATGCTTATCGAGAGGAGAGCCCTTTGACCTCCATCTGCCGTCCACCTCTCTCCCAAGATCTCCATTAATGGCGCCCGAGCCTCTGTTTAATGGCGTGGCTATGTCTCACTCGACCGAGATATAAGAGAGAAAAAAGAAAATCTGAAAGCACGGATTTTGATGTAAGATCCGACGGACCTATATAGCATCTAGTGCGACTTATAACAAGACTGATGAATATATCAGGACGATTATTTTCTTTTTTTTGATCAAAGAAGGGCTTGCCCCTTCCGATTTTCATTACTGAAAACCACCACAATTCACAAGAAGTTCAGCACAACTCCAGCCTAACACGAAGGACTAAAAGCTACCAGATTGAAATCGCAATATCCCAAGAGGCCAACAAAGGCCAAACATCTGTGCTAGAACCCAACATTTCACAACCGACGACACAATCCACATCCTAAACCGATTATTACATCAAAAGAAACCAGGAAACTGAAGGAAGCCCAGCAGCAACTAGAAGAACAACAACGCCAGGGTCGCCACAGCAAGAGTTTTCTTCATTCCAGCCTCACAACATTGATCTTCCACAGAAAGATAAGGACGATTAATTGTCTTACATAATTAGAAAGATAATTAAAAAATCCACATGCGGCTACGCCCGAAATACACAAGGGCAAAATAAGAAGGAAGACAAGGATCTGGCTCGCTGATCTCTACTTTCTTGATGCGTTGCTGCAGGCCACGGGAACTAGTCTCCGCGGCGAGCGACGATGAGCTCTTTCGTGTCGTCAAGACGCTGCTTGAGAACATCCACGGATTCCTCCACCAGCCTTTGGCGCTCATTGCAGAGCATGTCATTCTCGTCCATAAGTTTCTTGATGATGACGCCGGTCCTCTTCAACAAGGCACTGGTCTCCTCCTGCTGGTCTGCACTTCGGACAATCTTCTCCCTCAGCAGGTCGCGCTCGGGCCGGAGCCTCTCATTGCCCTCCCTTAGTTGCCGGATGACGCTGGTAGCCTGTTCAAACAAGGCTTTCACATCGTCCTGCAACCTCGCCAAGCCGGAGATCTGATCCATCTGGCTATGGACAATCGCATGCCTGCGCCTGTAACAGTCGTCGCCTGCCCACGAGAAATTTCCCCTGGCCGCCGCGGTGCGGCGGGACATCTCTGCTACATTCGTGGTGCGGCGGGACATCTCTACTGCTTCCATGGCGCGGCCGGACCAGTCTGCTGCATCGACGGCGCGGCGGGACCTCCGTGCTACTTCAGCGGCGCGGTGGGACCTCTGTGCTACTACTTCCGCGCGGCGGGACATGTCGGCTACTCTTGCAGTGAGGCGGGACATCTCTCGTGCTTCTGCTTCCATGCTCGCCTCTCCCTCGTGGCAATCTCTCGACCCAGAACTCACGCTGGCCATGGAAAACGCAAGGGAAGGATGCTGAATGACTTGTTTGTTTTTGTGGATGAGGAGTTGAGGAAGAATGTGCAGACATCTTGGCATACTAGTATTTATAACCAAGTACTAATACACTCCTAAGTGGGAAACCGTTTAGGTTGTGATCGGTGTGAACAGGTTTGGAATTCAATATAGCGTGGTACTAATACGCTCCTAAGTGGGAAACCGTTTAGGTTGTGATTGGTGTGAACAGGTTTGCAATTCAATATAGCATGGAGTAATTTGGAATGTGACGAGACGCAAGCTCAAAATTTATTGACGGTTCTAGTTTCAAAGTGCGGCACTATGCACGGATGGAGTACTTCTTTTTCTACTCCCTCCTTTCCGGTTTTATAGGGCTTATCTCAAAATTTTAGTTTTTCCATTTTATAAGGCTCAATTTGGTTGTTCCCTAACACATGTTCAGATTCCAAGGTGCATTAAATCATTGCCTGCAAGTATTAAGAGAAAATTGACCAATGCATGTACTTTATGCATGCATGCATTGCAATTAATGCATTGATAAACATAATTTTTTGAGAAAAACAAGAGCATTAATTAGGTGCTTTTGCAAACTACAAAAAATATTCCACCACTCACCATAAACCGGAAAGGAGGGAGTACTGCTGTGTACGTGCAATAACTGGCACCATCGTATACATATCTTACGGTTAATGGGGCGTCCGACAGGAATAGCCGCGTGGCGAGCTCTAGGCTAGTCCTTTTTCCAGACGCATTAAACCTATCTCTCGGGACTTCTCGCACACACCATCATTCCACCCACAAAAACTTGTACTCTGAGTTTAGTAGTACATTATACAGGAAGAGAAGAGGTGCATGCACGCACTCGTCCTCTCACACACACGTCTATTTTTTCTCAAAAAGGAGGATGATGACCCCCGGCCTCTGCATCTGGGAGTCACACACGCATCTGTAGCTACGAATTGTAGTGTTCTCAACCATCCGATTGGCTCTATCATGGATGTACATATATACTAAAACATGTCTAGATACATCTATATTTTGACAAATGGAAGGCATGTATTGTGGAACGGAGGGAGTGCTTGTCATCAAAATGGAAAGGGACGTATCTAGAACTAAAATACGTCTACATACATCTCCTTTTATCCATTTTGATGACAAGTAGTACTTCTTACCCAAAGGAACTTTATATCCAACAGACACAAAATATCCGTTCGACTGTTGGAAATTATTGATCTGATGTCGAAGTAATTGCTGCATCGCCACCAAAACCCACCATTTCTTAAGCTAAAGTAGACCAAGGTAATCCCTATATTAGCATATTACTAAGATAAACAGAAGGCACTATCGAAACATTTAGGACGTGAGCTTGTCAATCTGAATGTGGAGGGACACAAGCTTAGCCCCGGCCAGCAGCTTGGGCAGAACTGTCAAGAAGGTCAGCCCCTGCACGTCGACGTCGCCGGGATCCTTGCTGCTTGTCACCTCCATTTCCACCTTGAGGGCGTCGGTCATGCCTTTGGGCTCCCCCGGCGGGCCGTTCGCCCACAACTTGGCCAAGTAGTGCGGTTGTGGGGATGCCCCCGCTCTGATGCATACGACCGACACGGTGATAGGCGCGCCGATGTCGAGCACGCCGCCGACCAAGAAAAATGCGCGGTGGTCCTCCTCCGTGAACAGCAAGAGCCATGGCTCCGACAGTGGCACTTGTAGCTGGAGCACCTTGCCGTACTGGATCCTGTGCACGGGCATGGGATGTGCGGTGCTGATGTGGTGGTAGAGCGCCGGCGGCGGGCCTTCGTAGCCGCAGACGGGCACAGGGCATTTGCAGGGCGCGAGCGGACACACGCTCTAGTGATCGACGAGCTTGTGGTAAGTGACGTAGAGCCCACAGCCTTCGTGCGGGCACTCCACCCTCACCGACGAAAGGACGGAGTCCACTGCCGTGTTCCGCACGTCGAAGCCACCGCCACGCTCGCACTTCTGGCACTGCCGCTGGTTCCCGGGGCGCTCAACGCGGCAGTCCGCGCAGGCCAGGTGCCCTCCCTTGCACTGCAGAAATCAATCGAACAACACATCAATCAAGAAACCTGCACCTTGCTCAATCAGCCGAACGGACGAGGTGTATTCGAACCTCATACACTGGAGGCGTCATGGGGCGGAGGCACAAGGGGTAGTGGAGCATGGTGAGGTCCATCGAGACCTTGGAGAGCTCCATCGTCGGGTCCTGTTCCTGTTCGGTCTGCATGATCTCGCCCTCCTCGTGCACAACCATCTCTCGACTTGGGCCGGGGTATTACAAAGCTTTACCGTCACATATTTTATATTCCCTCCATTCCTAAATTTAAGTCTTTATAGAGATTTCACTAGGTGGACTACATACGGAGCAAAATGAATGAATCCACACTTAAAATGCATCTATATACATCCGTATGTAATTCATAAGGCTGGTCATAGTGGGAGTAACATAGGTAGTAACTTAGATGCCACATAAGCAAAAATGATGAGGTGGCAAGTAGTTAATAAGGAGAGAGGCAAATAGAGTAACATAATATGTTACAATCACATAGCGCTTCCCAATGCAAAATGAGTCTACAAAGTAATAAATGAAGACCTCTATATTACCACATATATGATACTACCCACTATGAAGGTAGTAACATTGACTAGTAACATATGCATGTTACTAGTCTAAGTTACTCTCCACTATGACTAGCCTAATGGAATCCCTACAAAGACTTGTATTTAGGAGCGGAGGGAGTACTACTTCAAGGTGCATTAAATCAACACATGCAAGTATCAAAAGAAGAGTCACGGCATGGATGCATGCGTTGTAATTAATGCATTGGTAAACGCAAATTATTGAAATATGTCGAGTGCAGTGCTTTGATGTGTCGCGTCAACTCGTACATCAACGAGAAGTTTGATTATCCTCTCCCTCGTGGACTTAACTGCACCTGCCTTTGGCTGTATGACAGGTTGGCCACACACCTGTCGGGCCCACCTGTCATACACGCAAAGGCAGGAGCGTCCCTCCCTCGCCCATGAGCGTGGTGGCTGGCAAGACCAGGAGAAGCTTTCGCTACACGCTCTCCCTCCCGCACGCGATGGACATGCAGTAGTTCAATCGGTGTCAGATGGCCAGAAGCGTACTGTAGTACTCCTCCAGTGCAGTAGTACTCCATCATTGTTCGACTTCCCGAAGAGGCGAAGAGCCAAGCGCAGCCCGGACGCTCATGTGGCAGTTTCATGTGTAGAGTAGTCTAGGATAGCGTGTACCGTGCCTGTAAGCTTAAAATCGTTGGGGTCGTCTCCATGCTATGTGGCCGTCTCGAAGTTTTTTTTAAAATTTTTTAAAATAGTCTTCTGGCCCTACCTGTCACCCTGGTGATTGTAGTTTGCACGCTCATATGGTCAACACAGGAATATATATTTTAATTTGTTTTTTTGAAAAGGGGGGACTCCCCGGCCTCTGCATCAGAACGATGCATACGGCGACATATATTTTAATTTGTGTTGGGTAAATGTTAGAGGTTGCAGCAAATATATTGTACACTGCGGGTCTTTCAGCCAAGTTTAGAGGCAAGCATGTGGGGCCAGTACTATGATGTGTCGCGTCAACTCGTACAATGAGGAGAAGCTTGATTTTACTACACGCCTTCTCCCTCGCCCATGCGCGCGGTTGCTCGCAAACAAGGACATGCTTTTGCTTAGTAGTACTTCTACAACAAGCTATCCGTCTCGCTCGCGGTGGACGGACATGCAGCAGTGGATTCAACACTGTAGAAGCAGTAGTAGTAACATCATTGTTCGTCTTCTCAAAGAGGCGAAGAGCCAAGTGCAAACCAAACGTTGCAGTTGCGAACATTGGAGCACGCATATAGCCAGGCTCTTGCATGAGACAAAATTGCTATGTGAGCCCACTATTGTACTAGTATGTACAACTACTTGCTAGTATAGCCCTGTAAACCAGAAAGGAGTATTTGCCCTGCTAGAGGTTTCAGCAAGTGACTAGACTACACCGAGACGGAGTGCATATGGAGCAAAATGAGTGAATCTGCACCGTAAATAAATACGTACTAGTTCTATCGTTTTCCTCTCAGAGGTGCACAATATTGAGTATACTGACTAGTCTCTTTTTGACACGCATTTACGTTTTTTTGACACGGTACAGACTCAAGCACTCATATACACGCGCATACACTCACCCCTATGAACGCACACACGCACGGCACTATCATCTCGAAATTTACGAAGTCACCATAGGCACCTCGTCGTCGACGGGTCCATAGGTGCTTGAATGCCAAGGAGGAAGAGGGTAGCGGTTCCCGAGACATTGAACGGTCAATGATGCATCCTCAGTTACATGGAGAGGGAATTAATTGGAGAAGCAGAGTAGAGCCAACCCGATGTGAATGCAACAGAGTTTGTACTCTCATATAATAAAGGCGCCCCACCACTCCAATCCATCTACTCGCAAGTCTCTGCGCAACACTGCTCACTCCAATCCAAGACCAAGTGACTAGAAGCCACAAGCACCTATGGAGGCGATGGACGCGAGCGGCAGTCGGCTGTGCCAAATCATCCAAGGCGCCGGCCTACGGCCCGGCACCATGCAGCGTTTCCAGACTGTGCTGGAGACCGCAGGCATCGTAGCCCTCGCTGACGCCGGCTTCGCCTCTCGCATGGACGACATGATGGTCAACTCCATCCGCAAGTTCACCGCCGTCAAGAAGCGCGCGGACAACCTTGCCGTACTGCTCCAGCCCGCGTGCCCAGGCTCCTCATTGCTTGCCACCCTCATCGGCCTACATGGTGATGAACTCTTTCAAGCCCTGGTGGCCCTGCAGGTGCCGGAGATCGCGACGAAGAATGTGCACCTCGAGGCCGCGCTCGCCGCGCAGCGCCTCGCCATGCAAGAAACCGTCGACCTGCACATCCACGTCTACGAGGAAATCGTCTACATAGGCCACTACAAGGCAAGCGAGGACAGAAAGACGTTGGCCTTCTTCCAGCGGATGGAATCTTTGGACGCCATTGTTCAGAAGCACGTCGACCTGGCCACGAAAGCCGTTGCTACTTAGGCGCCGTTCAGTGGGCCGGCACCCTGAGTCGAGGATGTGGACATTGTCGATGGATGCATCTCTTCTTCTTGCCTCCTGTAACCAGCACTGCATCACCTCGTGGCCTTAATGTTTTATTATTATAGTACTCCCTCCGTTCCCAAATATAAGTCTTTCTAAAGATTCCAGCAAGTGACTACTACAACGAAGCAAAATGAGTGAATCTACACTCTAAACTATGTCTACATACATCTGTATGCTGTATTCCATTTGAACTAGTATCTAAAAAGGCTTATATTTATGAACGGAGGGAGTATATGGCATTTTTATTCCAGTCGTGACGTTTTCACTGTGAGGTGGGGCCGCAGTTGAGCAAATGCACCCCGCCCGCCGGGCGTCGCTGAGTTTAGAATTAGAAGAGAGAAACGAGGGAGGAGAGCTAGCTGTAGCACAGACGCTGTTGTCAGATGGGACTCGTGTTTATAGAACAGGAGTACTGAGCACTCGTGCCTCTTTTTGTTGAGGAAAATATTAGTCGTATTTCTAGTACTACCACTAGTTGGGTGCGTGTGACCTATAGCTGTCATCACTTTAGGTCTCCTTTTCGAACCGCGGCTACGCTTCACAGTACATATTTTTTCACACATTTATCCTCCTATATGTACTCCTAGGCTATTTCCACGTGCTCCCATTCGCCGACATGTGGGACATAGAGCATCTGGGTCGTAGTGCATGCATGACTCAGAGCATATGCCGGGGTACTTTACATTTCAGACCTCGCGAATTACATGCAAACCCCTCGCAGAAGAATAAATAAATGAATGAATTACTACATGAAACCGGATTCTTTTCGTGGAAACCGGAGCACGTTCATTAAATTTTGGACATAACACGTTTATAAAAAATGACCGGACCTAAACCAGTCTAAGGGCCTCTTTGTTTTTTCCCGCAAAAAAAGGGCCTCTTTGATTCGCAGGATACTGAAAACACAGGAATGGGGAAAGTATGATGGCGATGAACCGAGACGAGGAGAACTCTAAATCAGTTAGAGGTTAGAGTTAGATTCTAACCCTGAACTAACTCTAAACCAAAGAGGTGTATGGATGGCAGGGTTATATTGACAATAAATGCTCTATCTCAATCATTTGACTACTTTGGACCCTATTTTTAGCCAGACTAAAATAAGTCCCTTGGATCCAAGCACCCTCTTGGTGTGGTCGTCTCTTCTGTGGCCTCCTCTGCTCACAATTGACATAAACGAACCCTCTATACAAATCAAGCATGCAAAACATGATAATTTTTACTTTGTCCATACAAATGAGATATCCCACTTAAACATACAAGTCGTCAATCAAGCTTCACAAAATAAAAAAACACTTCATGAAACAAAGAATGAGCTAGCTCATCACGGAAGTCATTCATGATAGGGAGGGAGCCCGGAGCCCCTCACGCACCGAGGGAGGAGCTCACCATCGTCGCTCTGGAGGAAGGCTCTGTAGATCCCAAGCCCTGGGAACCCCTCCGACGCCGGCCCTTGCGAGTTGAGGTCGACACCGGCTTGGGCAGTAGGGCCGCTTGCTGCCGACTGGGAACTTAATCTTTGGGCCTCTAGAAATAATGCAAGCCTGTAACTAAAATACCTAGAAAGGTGAACTAAATCTTTGGGCCTCTAGAAATAATGCAAGCCTGAAACTGAAATACCTAGAAAGGTGAACTGAATCTTTGGGCCTCTAGAAATAATGCAAGCCTGAAACTGAAATACCTAGAAAGGTGAACTGAATCTTTGGGCCTCTAGAAATAATGCAAGCCTAAAATTGAAATACCTAGAAAGGTGAACTGAATCTTTGGGCCTCTACAAATAATGCAAGCCTGAAATTGAAATACCTAGAAAGGTGACCTAAATCTTTGGGCCTCTAGAAAGATTTATTACCTCCTCAAGCAGCATCAAACAATTCCGTGCGTGCACCACAAATCTATAGCAAGTTTGATCAGGATCTACTTTTCCAAATCAGAATTAGCGCTAGAGCAAGCAAGATCAATGATATGGCCGTGAGACAGAGAAGGAACGAACAAACTCACCCCTCTCGCGACCTCCCTGGTAGATGCACCGCTGCCGCGCACGACAGAGGGAGAAAAATGACTGGTGAAGGGGGAGCAGGGCGACCTTCGAAGGTCGGAGGGAGAGGGCGACCGGAGTAGGGAGGCGGAGGCCGGAAGGAGAGGGCGGCTGGAGGAGAGAGAGGGCGACCGACGCTTGGGTGGGCGGCCCTATGGGGAATAGAGAGGAGTCGTGCGAGAGGGGGCGGGGAGCGATCTGGTGTGGGCAGGTGAGATTTTTTTAGGGGAGCGATCTGGTGCGGGCAGGTGAGATTTTTTTAGTTCTCTTTTAGTGGGCCCGAGGATAACTAACCCAATTAGAACCTCTCCACCGGGCTAGTTTTTTTAGCTGGGTTAGAGCAAACTAGCTCAAACTAACCCCTCTTGTTTCGATAATTTGAGGCTATTTCAACCCAAACTAGCTCTAACTCAGGGATCCAAACAAATAGGAGTGTTACTGTACATGCTACAGTGTGGACCGTAGCACATTGTTTTTTATTGCCATATCACCACATTGTTTTCTACTGCTGGTTCACTGGGCTACCGTGGTTCGCACTGCTGGTTCACTGGGCTGCCGTGGTTCGCACTACTCCGACCTGAGTAGTACTCCCTCCGTTCCTAAATATAAATCTTCGTAGATATTTCACCGTGGACCACATACGGATGTATATAGATGCATTTTATGTGCAGATTCACTCATTTTTCTCCGTATGTGGTCCATAGTGAAATCTCTCCAAAGACTTATTTTAGGAACGGAGGGAGTAGTATAATACTATTATATACCGCATCATTCTTTGCTCCTTCTTACTACTCCGACATGTGGGGGAGCCAGCATTCGGGTCGATGTGTCATGCACCAGATTAGAGAGCGGAACGGAAGGGGGGCATCACCCCGGTCGGAGCGCCAGTAATTCATGACTATAGTGAGTGGTCATATCACAAGTCTTTCCAGAAGTAATGCACCGTCAAATCGCACAGCCCCACTCGCTCACCCTCCTCGCCTCTCTGTCAAACCGCCTACCCGAAAACTGCCGCGCGTACAGCCCGGGAAAAGCCCCGCCCTCAAATTTTAACTACACGAAAATAGTTTGAGCTTGTTCGTTCTATATAAATACAATACTTACTGTATGTTTATTCACCAGTAGTAAGTAGGAGTCGTAGAGTAGTCACCTTAAATAGAGAGTTTCTTTTCTTTAATGCCACGTACACAAATTGAAACGCTTGTTGTGGAGAGAAAAAAGATTATCACTCCACTATATATGGACACAGGGGCCTGAGTGCTTGCTTTACTAGGGTTGCTCTCTTCATTCTCTCATCCTCTCCAGATATAAACAAGACAGCGGTAGCGACATTTTCTCTCTGCTCACCGCTGGTCACAGATCCTGCCGGATCCCTTCGGCCGGTGTGTGTAGAGGACTAAAAGGTGCATCGTTCACGCGGTCATCGCTGCCGAGGGAGGAAACCCATAGCTGCCGGAGGGGCCCGATCCTCTGCCCGTGTCATTCTCTCCGACACGGCGCCGACTCGGGAGGTCCTCTGACCCTTCTTCCTCCCTGTCGTATTGTCTGCAGATCCGACCTGCCGCCGCCGACATCCCGGCGACCCTCAGGTATAAGTTCTTCGAAAGCGGCCTTGCTCTACTGCCCCAACTCCCCACGTGTCTGCATGTGCATCTTTTTCTACTCCCATCAGCTCTTCCAAAGCCACCTAAATTTTTAGTATTATTAGAGGTAAAGCTACTTCATGCATTTGAATCTAGGGCTTTGTTCAAACAATGAAGAAAGGGGGGAAAGTTGTAGCATGAATCTATGACTTGATTCAAAGAGGAAATAATATGGTGAAAGTAGTAGAGACCGGATACCCAACCGGTCTCTTGGTTGAAAAGGGAAATAATGGGAAAACGCAGTACAAACTGGACAAGGAACAGATCTATTATTGGTTGAAAAAAGGATAGAAAGTGGCGTCTAGTGGACAAGTCAACAGAGTATGTCCATAATTAGATTTGCTGCCATCCCATAGTAAAAGGTCTCCAGGATTAGATTTGCTGCCCTCACATAGTAAAAGGTCTCAGGATTAGATTTGCTGCCCTCACATAGTAAAAGGTCTCAGGATTAGATTTGCTGC
>NC_057804.1:450668541-450681199 GCF_018294505.1 Triticum aestivum
AAAGGTCTCCAGGATTAGATTTGCTGCCCTCACATAGTAAAACGTCTCCAGGACTAGATTTGCCGCCCTCACATAGTAAAAGGTCTCCAAGATTAGATTTGCTGCCCTCACGTAGTACAAGGTCTCCAGGATTAGGTTTGCTGCCCTCACATAGCGTGAACAAGCTCGACATCACCCCTTTATGCCTCCTTGTAGGTACATTGTGCTGATGCATCCACTGTTGCATGTCCTTATACCAACCTTTTGTTGTTGTTAATGTAAGGGCGCATGTAAAATGAAGCGATCACACTGTTACCTTAGGGACATGTCTAACCAGTGTTATTGTTAATCTAATGCCTCCAGTGATAAGATGCAATTAAACTGTGTTACAAATGGCACTCCTGCTGTTTTCCCCAGTATGATAAGTAAGTTGCTCCTTTATGCTGCTGAGTGTCCTGGTGTCCCCACGGTCCCATGCCCTTAAACCAACTCTTTAGCTGCTGTTGATTTACTGTGTCTGGTAAACAAGCAATGCCACCATTAAAGTAACCCCATATTTGAGGAATCTCATTGTTGATCGTAATGCTTCTGGTAACATGAAGCATTGCTGACGTTTTAAAATTTCTACTGTCCTTGCATGATTGCCATGAACATAATTAAGATGCTTCTTTTCATTTTGTATATGTTTCGTATATTCTTATTGACCAACAACTGTTTACTTTCTATCATTTTGTGCAGATAGGGATATCCATTTCACCTTGTTGCTATTGTGACATTTTGGTGAACTGCACAAAACACTTTTTTTGGAATGAGTGTCTTGTGCAGTTCAACTAAAATGTCACGTGGGCAACATCTCTCAATTTTGGTGGAACTGCACAAAATGGTGATTGGAGTTTCCAAAATCTCCGTCAAGTTCTGCTGGTAATCTCGTGCAACATTTTATTAGCCTTTGCAAGATGGAGCCGTCACTGTCACCACAATGGCACTTTATTTTAGTGGAACTGCACAAAAGGATAAAAAAATTATAGTTGCACCTTACATGAGCCGGACAACCAACCTTAATGTTCCTCAATTTTAGTGCAACTACTAAAGAAGAACCTGTCAGCTCACAAGAGCAAGTACTTCTTGATAGCTGAATGATGCAATCTTTGCTTCATTTCAGGTGAACTGCAGAAAAAGGCGCATGAATTGAATCATGGAACTCCAGGCAGACCTTATCCTAGTGGAGCCGGAGGTTGAGTTCAAGGAGGCTGCCATTAAAGTGAAATCATGCTCTCCTGTCTCCTTGTTTGTGCTGTGCAAACATGCAGTGAAAACAGGAATACTCAACTACAGATGTTGTGACGGTCAAGAGCATTCGCCAAGTTCTTCGATTGTATGACATGGCTAGCCAAGATGGATTTAATCCCGATATTCACTTTATCAAAAGGCTCTAATGGGTTGGTTCTGAATCTTGCAAGTTGGGAATCAATGAGATGTGTAGGCATCTTTGTTGTACTTATTATTTGAATCTTATTTGTTGGTTCTGAATCTTGCAAGCTGGGAATCAATGAGATGTGTAGGCATCTTTGTTGTACTTATTATTTGGATCTTATTTGTTGGTTCTGAATCTTGCAAGCTGGGAATCAATGAGATGTGTATGCATCTTTGTTGTACTTATTATTGGGATCTTATTTGTTGGTTCTGAATCTTGCAAGCTGGGAAACAAGGCATGATGATGCAGAGGACAACAACCATAACAAACAGTTCAAACTTGGTAGTATTATCTTTGTGAAAGTGCGACAAATGTGCTGATCATGTGCGTCCTGAGAATAATAATTCTAATTGTTGTGCATGTTGATCCCGTGGCACTGATAGAACGAGCCAATGCATTGCTTGTTTTAAGTATAAATTTCTATTAAAGCTAATTAAATTTAAGTAAAGTGACCACTAACTCCTGTTATTACAATACCAATACAGACCCGCTCGTGAACCGACGTGTGGCCAGAGTAGGTTTCTTAATGGAGGCGTTTGAATGCGCCGAGGGTGCATCTTTTGCCGGGCGTGCAGCAGACGAGGGAGGGGTAGTAACTGTTGTCGCATGTACACACTCAGCTTACTGTTGAATCCAGTTCCCCAAGAGATGAAAAACGAACTGCTGCCGCCGCCTACACACTCGTTCACTCGAAGAGACTCCAATGGCGATCAGGGTGAGTCTGCTGGATATGGACTTCACCAAGGAGTTAGTTTGCCGTTCAGTCCTATGGCTGCACCAAGTTGAATGTGATGTACACCAACGATACGGACTCGGTGAATCTCTGCCTCGCCTTAGTCCTATGGCTGCACCAGGTTCTGGAGCATTCGCCCGTTTCGTCGGCAGCGCCGACTGCACCTTTGCTACGGTGGAGAGAAGGAAGAACACGACGATTCGGCCATCTGGTGCAACAAGCTTGTCGACATCCAGAAGCAATAAAAGATCATCAGCAATGGGCAGGAGAAGGACTCCGTGGTTGACCTCGCTGAGACCATCATCGACCCCTGATATGCCAACATGAAAGAAGACGACCTGAACACGTGGGAGGTACCTCTGAATCTAGCCTACATAACGTACGCGGCCAAGGACGCATACGCATGCTACGACATGTACAGACAGATCTTGGACATGAGGGTGTGTCTGCTTCCCATAACCGACGAGTACACGGACAACCTCAACGTCATGATCAAGCGTGCCAGGAAGGTCTAGATGTTGTACATTATCTGTTTATAAGCACCTTTATCATTTGAGTGTTTCATGCATTAGCCTATGTGTCGTAATTATCTGTTTTGTCTGAAATATTTCTTTTAAGAACCCATTAACCTGATTGCTTTTTTAGTGGCTATTTGCTTATGTATGTAAACTAGTTCACTTGTCCGTAAAAAAACTAGTTCACTCGGCTGTCGTGCTTTGAATCTCCTTCCTCCCAACATATTCCTCTCCTTAGGTGGACCCAGCAGGTCTCTGAATTTTCTCCCACTTTCTTTTTCGATGTAAACTGAGTTTTCTCCCAGTACTTTCCCCTAGAACCAACTCAACTGTCCCACGTCTAGCCTAAAAAATAATAATACCCCACATACTATCAACTCATCAAATTAAAATGATATTTTATTTCGTAAGTTGAAAGTTCTTACAAAATAATAATAATAATTGTTTATATATAACTTGCCAAGTTAACTCCTAGTGATTGCGTACATAAGCTTGCAAAGATTTTACTGACGTGCAATCATGTGTTTATGTTTTTATAACATTTCTTCGTCTAGCCCAACATGATATTTTCACCCAGCCCAACAAGTCCGTGGCTCGAGAAAAATGCAAATGGGATTTAAACGGGCTGCATAGATGCTACATCATTGTTTCACCCAGCCCACCAAATGGACTAAAAAAACAAATGGACTGACTGACATGTGGGCCAGTAGGTCTAAGCCTAAAAAGGCGTTGGATTTACATCCAACGGCCAGCATTCTTCTTCAATCTCCCGTCTTCTTCCCCAGCGCTGCAGCAACCGCCTGCTCCAGCCTTCGGCATCCAGCAGCGTTGTTTTGCGCTCCTCAGCGAAACGCTACCACGCCGACGGCCAGTCCATCCCTCCACTCCGCACATCACGTTATTCTCTGCTGAGTGTAGGCCCACCCCGCAACCGAACTAGTCAAGTTTCCCACTCCTCTCTGTCTACGACTCCACTGCCACGTCTTCCCCATATCCCGGTCATTCCAGTCTGGGGCCTCGCCTTTGTCCACCGCCTCGATGCGCTCGGCGCGGCATGGTCATCATACGAGAGTCACCGGAAGAGGATTGTACGTGGAGAGCCTGACGGCTGGGACCCATGAGGTCCATGGTCGCACGCAAGGAAAGTTCCTCCTTATTACGCACTGTACATGCACTGTACGTGGGAAGGGCTTCTGTATTTCGCAAAAAAAATGTTACCCCCGCTGACAGGTCGAACCCACCAGCTATATCTTCGCATGCAAGGAAATGCCTCCTTATTACGCACCAAAATATGAATACCCCCTGCTAGCTGGGACCCACCATAGTGGGTGGCTGACTTGTGGGCCTACTAAGTTGACGAGGACGGAGGGCTTTGTCAACTTAGTCAATATGAATGATTCGAGCTCCAGTGACCGTACGATGTCCATCCAACGGCCATAGTGCTTCTTCAACCTCTGGTCTTCTTGTTCCAGCCGCCCAAAGCAGCGCCAGTCGTGCCGCGTGCTCCTGCCTCTCATGGCTGGCTGTGATGCCGCGGAGGCCTCACCGCCCCCTACTACTCCCACCGCTGGCCCAGGGTATCCCTCTACTCACCCACACCCCCTGTTATTCTGTAGCGACGGCAGCCTCACGCCGCAGCCGAACCAGTGAACCCTCGTACTCCTCTCCGCGTGGGCATCCACTGCCATGTTTTCCCCGGCTCCGCGTAGTCCCCTTCCTAGGCCTCGCTGTCGTCCACCGCCTTGGTGCTCTCGGCGCGGCGTGGTCAATGTGGTCAATGACCGACTTCCATCGGAAGAGTACTGTACATGGAGAGGCTGACAGCTGGGTCCACGGCCACAACCCAGTTTTTTTGTGATTTGCCAAGTAAGTCGCATTGTCAGGCCTGTTGGGCTGCAAATCTTTCAAGACGAGGAGAGCTTCATTCGGCTGGCCGAGAAAATGGCCTATCAGTAATGAGAAATGGGTTGCACATTTTTAAAACACATCAAACCGACAATTAGTTTCAAATATCTTTTTTTCTTTTCGAGATTTTAAATTACATTAATTTTTATGCATGGAGAATTTGTTGGATTTTATATTGATTTACATTTATTTTTAAAATCAGTTTGAATGTGAGTCGAAATTTCAGGATTGAAAACAGTTCGGACTGCACTGAAATATGCAAAATTTCGTATAATTTTTTAACCGTGGCCACAATATGGGCTGTAATGCTAACAAAAAGAATATTGGCTCCAAAAAAAACCTTAAGAATTAGCAAATGGGCTGTAAATTATTAGAAATAATGGCAGATGGGCTGTATGCTGTTTTCCACAGATTTGAGGCTTTCCTAAAAAAAAGGTTGACGCACAAGCAGTGACTGTTGGATGTCCATCCAATGGCCGTCGTGCTTCTTCAATCTCCGCTCTTCCTACTCCAACCGCTCAAACAAGCACCGGCGGGACCGCCTGCCCCCTCCTCCCCGCGGCCGGTTGTGCTGTCGCGCAGGCCTCACCGCCCCACCGTACTCCCATCACTGGCCTAGCCATCCCTATACTCACCCACACCTGCTGTTATTCTCCGGCGACGGCAGACGAACCAGTAAACCCTCGTACAGTCGTACTCCCCTCCGCGTGGGAAACAACTGCTGAGTCTTCCCTGCCTCCATGTCGTTCCCTTCCTAGGCCTCGCCGTCGTCCACCGCCCTGGTGCTCTCGGCGTGGCCTGGTAAACATGGTCAACGACCGACATGCATCTGAAGTGGACTGTATGTGGAGAGGCCGACAGCTTGGTCCATGGCCGCACGCAAGGAAATGCCTCCTTATTACGCGCAAAGTAATGATTCCTCCACCTGACATCAGGGACCCACCTAAAGGGCCTCAGTATTTCGCGAAAAAAACGTTACCGCCGCTGACAGCTCGGACCCACCAGCTATATCTTCGCACGCAAGGAAGTGCCTCCTTATTACGCACAAAAAAATGAATACTCCCCCTGTTAGCTGGGACCTAGTATAGTGGCAGGCTGACTTGTGGGCCTACTAAGTTGACGGGGACGGAGGGCTTTGTCAACTTAGTCAATATGCATGATCTTAGCTCCAGTGACTGTACGATGTCCATCCAACGGCCGTAGTGCTTCTTCAACCTCTGGTCTTCTTGCTCCAGCCGCCCAAACCAGCGCCGGTCATGCCTCGTGCTCCTGCCTCCCGTGGCCGGCTGCGATGCGGCGGAGGCCTCACCGCCCCCTACTACTCCCACCGCTGGCCAGGCCATCCCTCTACTCACCCACACCCCCTGTTATTCTACGGCGATGGCAGCCTCATACCGCAGCGCACCAGCGAACCCTCGTACTCCTCTACGCGTGGGCATCCACTGCCGCGTGTTCCCTGGCTTTGCATCGTCCCCTTCCTAGGCCTCGCCGTCGTCCACCGCCCTGGTGCTCTCGGCGCGGTGTGGTTAACATGGCCAAGGAATGGCTTCCATCGGACGTGGACTGTACGTGGAGAGGCTGACAGTTGGGTCCACGGCCGCAGCAAAGAAGTGCCTCCTTATTACGCGCAAAATAATTATTCCTCCACCTGACAGCGGGGACCCACCGGACGGGCCACCATATTTCACGAAAAAAACATTTCCCCCTGACTGCTGGGACCCACCAGCTACATCTTCGCATGCAAGGAAGTGCGTCCGGGCAAAAAAAAACGATTCGCCCCCTGACTGCTGGGACCCACCAGCTACATCTTCGCAGGCAAGGAAGTGCCTGACAGTCGGGACCCACCTGGTCGAAGCGTACGTAGCATTGTCATTCTGGTCGCGAACGTGTACATGCATACTGGTCGTTGTAGAGGCGCACACGTGTTGTAGTAGAGGCGCGCACGTAGCATGTACACATACGTACAACGGCGAGGGTGCAAGAAAGAAAATACGGCCACGTACGTACATACGGGCAGGGTCTCGAATGCCTACTAGTGCATACGTACGGCCAGGGCTCGTGTACATGGCTGGATCGGAACGGAGAAAGGGCTCATGTACATGACTGGGTCGGAACGGAGAAACAACGTCATCGTTGTGTTCATGGGGAGGCAACGAAATGCGTCGTGTTCATCGGGAGGCAACGAAATGCCTCGTGTTCATGGGGAGGCAACGGAATGCGTCGTGTTAATCGGGAGGGAACGGAATGTGTCGTGTTCATCGGGAGGCAACGGAACGCGTGGGAGCCAACCAGCTTGGACGGAACAGGCGATGGAAACGAGGCCTGGCGTACCGCACAACAAAGGAAACGAACCTCCTACATTCGGAACGGGGTCCTGTTGATCGAGAGGGGTGTGGCGTACCGCAAAACGGAGGAAACGGACCTCCTACGGTTGAAATGCGGGGTCCTGTTGATCGGGAGGGGTGTGGCGTACCGCAAAACGGACGAAACAGACCTCCTACTATCGAAACGGGGGTCCTATTGATCGGGAGGGGTGTGGCGTACCGCAAAACGAACGAAACAGACTTGTGTTGGAGCGCTACGGTCGAAACAGGGGTCCTATTCATTGGGAGGGGTGTGGCGTACCGAAAATTGGACTCCACGGGATACTGTTCATCTCCACCATCGACCTCCTCCAGCCTCCATGGGCTACTGTCGACCTCCTCCAGCCTCCACGGGCTCCTGTTCATCCAGCCTCCACCGCGCGCTACTCCACCGGCTACTGTTCAACCACCCCTCCACGGGACCCCTCCACCATCTACTGTTCATCCAGCCCCACACCACGGGGTCCTGTTCAACCACCCCTCCACGGCCACCCCTCCACCGTCTACTGTTCATCCAGCCCTCCACACCACGGGGTCCTGTTCATCCAGAGGCAATGCCACCGCTCACTGTTCATCCAAACCCCCCCGCAACACTCACTGTTCATCCCAGAGGCAGCATCGATCAGCTTCAGTTAGCAGCAGTAGCGAAGGAATCGCTCGATTGGGTTTAGTTAACAGCCATTGATCAATCGCTCGGGTTCAGTAACGCGTAGCCTGCAGTGCAATCGCTCGGGTTCAGTTAGAGCCCAACGCCTCGCTCGTGTTCAGTTAGAGCCAATGCCTCGCACACACGCGCGTATGTGTATGAGAGAAACGCGCATCGCTCGGCCCCCGACCTCCCACCGTAACCGACAACTCCCCGAAATTCCCCCCCCCTCGCTTCTACCACGGTTTTTTCCGTCATGGACGGCCCAAAGAATGTCATGCATCTCCGTCTCCGGCCCGCCCAGGACGAAAAGCCCATTTTCTGTCATGATTTTTTGTCATAGAAGTAGGAGCCCACCACATCTATGATGATACCGGGTTTTGTCACAATTATCGTCATAGAAGTGTCATATGTATGACAGAAAAAAATTTCATTCGACCCAAAATGTCACGGATGTGTCTTTTTTTGTAGTGTTAACTAGTCTCTGTTTATTTTGCAACTCTTGTTTTGAGTTTCTAATCTTAATTAGCAACTGAACTGGTATCAAATACCTAGGGGCTACTACAAGCACCGGTAAGGTAAAGATCAATATCATGTATATCAAATATACCGTTGTTTACTTTGCCATCCTTCTTATCTGCCAAGTATTTAGGCCAATTCCGCTTCCAGTGACCATTCCCTTTGCAGTAGAAGCACTCAGTCTCAGCCTTGGGTCCAGCTTTGGGCTTCTTCATGGAAGCGGCAACTTGCTTGCCATTCTTCTTGAAGTTCCCTTTCTTTCCCTTGCCCTTTGTCTTGAAACTAGCTGTCTTATTAACCACCAACACTTGATGCTCTTTCTTGATTTCTACCTTCGCCAATTTCAGTATCGCAAAGAGCTCGGAAATCATTTTAGTCATCCTTGCATATTATAGTTCATCACAAAGCTCTAATATGTTGGTGATAGTGACTGGAGAATTCTGTCAATCACTATCTTATCTGGGAGATTAACTCCCACTTGATTCAAGGGATTTTAGTACCCAGACATTATGATCACATGGTCATTGGTTGAGCTATTCTCCTCCATCTTGTAGGAAAAGTACTTGTCAGAGGTCTCATACCTCTCAACACGGGCATGAGCCTGAAATACCAATTTCAGCTCTTGGAACATCTCATATGTTCCATGGCATTCAAAACATCTTTGGAGCCCCGATTCTAAGCCGTAAAGCATGGCGCACTAAACTATTAAGTAGTCATCATATGGAGCTTGCCAAACGGTCATAACATCTGCATCAGCTCATGCAACAGGTTTGTCACCTACCGGTGCATCAAGGACATAATTCTTCTATGCAGCAACGAGGATAATCCTCAGATCACGGACCCAGTCCACATTATTGCTACCATCATCCTTCAACTTAGTTTTCTAGGAACATATAAAAAATAGGGGAGCTATATTGCGAGCTATTGATCTACAACATAGACAGGGGCGGACCCAGACTGAGAATTACCCGGTGTCCACATAAAAGAACACATCAAAAAATCAATGACCTACACACTAAATCAATGGATTATCTTAAGCAAGTGTAGATTGGACCCGGTGCCAGTGACACCGGCTAGCTGTATGTAGCTACGCCCCTGAACATAGATATGCAAAAAAACTATTAAGATTAAGTTCATGATAAATTAAGTTCAATTAATCAAATTACTAATGAACTCCCACTTAAATTGGCATCCTGTAACGCCCTCGATGCGGCTATAGCTCCCACGTGTCGAGGCACGACTTAGAGACATAACCGCATTGAAAGCAATGTCGCAAGTCAGGCAATCATTACAACATCCCATGTAATATATAATAAAAGGGGGAGATAACATAGTTGGCTTACACTCGCCACGTCACATCAGAGTACATAAACAACATCCATCAAACAAACACTCATGGCCCGACTACGGCGCCAAAATAGAAAAGAACCCAACATGCGACAAGGTCCTGAATCGATAACCCCAACTAGGCACCACTACTGATCATCCGGAAAAGACACGTAGTATCGCTGAGAGTCCTCGTCGAACTCCCACTGGAGCTCGTAATCGTCAACTGGAGCAGAAACACCTGGACCTGCATCTGGAGTTGTAGTATCTGTGAGCCACAGGGACTCAGCAATCTCACACCCACGCGATCAAAACTATTTAAGCTCATAGGAATGGATAAGGCAAATATATGTGGAGCTGCAGCAGGCGACTAGCATATGTGGTGGCTAACTAGTACGCAAAAGAGAGCGAGAAGAGAAGGCGAAGCACGAGCGAGAAGCTAAAAGAACATCCTGCGCAAGCATAACTCCAACACCGTGTCCACTTCCCGGACTCCACCGAGAAGGGGCCATCACGGTAACACACACGGTTGATTCATTTTAATTAAGTTTAGTTCAAGTCATCTACAACCGGACGTTAACAAATTCCCATCTGCCCATAACCGCGGGCACGGCTTTCGAAAGATCAATCCCTGCAGGGGGGTCCCAACTTAGCCCATAACAAGCTCTCACGGTCAACGAAGGAATAGACCTCCACCCAAGACACACCGATCAGACTCGGTATCTTGGTACAACAAGATGATTCGACAGGTTAAAACAAGTCCAGCAACACCACCCGAATGTGCCGACAAATCCCGATAGGAGCTGCACATATCTCTTTCTCAGGGCACACTCAGATGAGCAATCCGTACAACTAAAACCAAACCTCGAGTTTCCCCGAGGTGGCGCTGCACAGGGCTCTAGTTCGGACCAACACTCAGAGGAGCACTGGTCCGTGGGGGGCTAAAATAAAGATGACCTTTGGGCTCCGGAAACCCAAGGGAAAAAGAGGCTAGGTGGCAAATGGTAAAACCAATGTTGGGCATTGCTGGAAAATCTTTAATCAAGGCGAACTATCAAGGGGTTCCCATTATAGCCCAACCGTGTAAGGGACGCACAATCCGGGAACATAACACCGATATGACGGAAATTAGGGCGGCAAGAGTGGAACAAAACACCAGGCGAGAGGCCGAGCCTTCCACCCTTTACCAAGTATATAGATGCATTAAGATAACATAGCAATATAATGATATCCCAACAAGTAAATAAATGTTCCAACAAGGAACGGCTCCAATCTTCACCTGCAGCTAACAACGCTATAAGAAGGGCTGAGCAAAGCGGTAACATAGCCAATCAACGGTTTGCTAGGACAATGGTGGGTTAGAGGTTCAACATGGCAATTGGGAGGCTGACAAGCAAAAGGTAGGCATCGTAGCAGTGGCAAAGCAAAAGAGCGAGCAAACTAGCATAGCAAAGATAGTAGTGATTTCGAGGGTATGATCATCTTGCCTGCAAAGTTGTCAGAGTTGACTGGATCCTCACAAGCAAACTCAACGGGCTCCTCGGTAGCGAACTCGTCTCCCTGATCTACCCAACAAGACAAACAAGCAACAAGGATACAATCAACCACGGGCAAGACCAAGCAATATGATGAAATGACGATATGCTATGCGGGATGCGATGCGGGATGCAAAATGCAAGATATGACAGGAAATGCATGAACCTGGCATCAACTTGGAAAACCAAGTGTTCCACTGGATAGAGGGGATGAAATCGCTTGAAAACGATATAAAGATCATTGGAATCGGAGTTACGGTTTGGAAATGGCAAGCGTTTTAAGATATGACACCGCTCTGCGATTTACAGCAAGTAGGCATCTAAATGCAACGAAATGAACATGCTACAGCCACCAAACATGAAAACAATATACATGGCAGAGATGTACACAAGATGGTTGACAAAACACTAGCACTGAGCCATAGGCAAATTCATCCATTAAGAGGTTCAAACAAGCATGGCTAAAACGCAAATGCAAAACAGATTTCAGACTTAGTGAAATTAACACTAGTCTGAAATTTCAGATCACGATGCTCTCTTCGGAGCAGCAAAACAACATGATAGAAAACCTGAACATGACAAGTAAGAACATGGCATGGAGCTACTCAACAAGCTTAATAAAACACCCAAAGTGACCTGGGGCCAAAAGGGTTCACAAAATACTCTACCGAGCTCACGAACATCGCTCGAACACAATCAGTTTTCAGACTTAGTGAAAACTGAGACATGCTGAAATTTAACTCACGAAGGCATGTAAACGAGCTCGATGCACTCACTACGGTGCAAGTCATGGCAAGGAAAGCATATAACCAGCAAGAAGGCACAATGTGCTAGCTACTCATGGCAAGAACGAAGGCATAGCATGCATGGAACACTAACGGTAGCATCGGCGAAATCGCAAACAAGTTGACGATCTGCCCAGATTAACAACGAAGCAAAAGTTGAGCTCGATTGAGTCAACCTAGAGCACTCCACATATGCCAACAAAGACATGGATGGATAGAGCATAACTTAAATATCAAAACTCCCTTACTGATCATCCTCAAAAGAGGCACGTATCACTAGGAAACAAGCTGGACATATAGCATCATGAACTAAAATATCCCAGACTTAGTGAAAACTCACTAAGTCCCTGAAATCTGCATTCTCAGGTACCCTACTTCGCAAGCTTGCACAAGACAACACACACATCCTAAAAATGCATGGGTGACACCTCTGGAAAGAAGACAAAATGCTTCACAATACACCCCAAAGGGGCACAGGCATATCATGCACGAATTAAACATAGCAAAAATGACAAAAGTGCATGATGAACTAACGGATCTGCAATTTAACTCACGAAGCCTCCTTCTAACAGCATTTTGGGTATCAAGATGACCTCAAATGCAAATGATGCAATGGAATGAAATGATGTACATGTCGAGTCGAAGATTCTGATATATCATATGCCCAAAGCAGAGTTACGGATGAGGAGATACGGGTCCTCGAACAGGAGCATATGGAGTAAAAATCTAGGGACTTAGTGAAAAAAAAACTACCCCAGGATCCAGATCTAGGGTTCGGGCACGCGGCCCGAGACGGCGGCGGATCTCGCCGGGATTCCTGTAGACAACGGCGGCGGCCGGAGAGGAAGTAGCCGGAGCGGGGAGGGGGGGCCGGACGG
>NC_057804.1:450682198-450691683 GCF_018294505.1 Triticum aestivum
GGGGACCGGCCCCGGGACACGTGGTGGCGGCGGATTCGTCCCGCGGAGCCAGGCGGACACGTCCGGCGCGCGGTTTTTGTCCGGCGGCGGCGGGAGGAGTTGGATCTAGGGTTAGGGGGGAGAAGAACCGTGGATTTCGGAGGGGGGTGTATATATAGGCATAAGTGGAGCTAGGAGAGTCCAAAGGAGGTGCGGTTTTCGCCCACACGATCGTGATCAAACGCTCTAGGACATGGAGCAGAGTTTGGTGGGTTTTGGGCCAAATTTGGGGGGGTGTTGGGCTGCAACACACACGAGGCCTTTCCGGTCCCTCGGTTAACCGTTGGAGTATCAAACGAAGTCCAAATGACCCGAAACTTGACAGGCGGTCTACCGGTAGTAAACCAAGGCCGCTTGGCAAGTCTCGGTCCAATCCGGAAATGTTTAAATCCCACACACGAAAGAAGACTAGAAATGACCACCGGAGGAGAACGAAGCGCCGGAATGTAAAACGGACAACGGGGAAAATGCTCGAATGCATGAGATGAACATGTATGCAAATGCAATGCACGAGATGACATGATATGAGATGCATGAAAACGAAAACAACACACGGAGACAAAGACCCGAACCCGAGAAATAAATATAACTTAGCGCCGGGGACGGCAAGAGTTGGATACAAATATGGAAAGTATCTCTGGGGCGTTACAACACTCCACCACTACGAAAAGATCTCGTCCCGAGATCTAGGACTAAAAGAACTCCGGGTACTCAGAACGGAGGTGATCCTCGCGTTCCCAGGTAGCTTCACGGTCGGAATGGTGTGACCACTTGACTTTGAGAAATTTGATTGACTTGTTGCGAGTCTTGCGTTCAGTCTCTTCAAGAATAGCAACTGGGTGCTCACGATAAGAGAGATCTTCTTGGAGCTCAATGTCCTCGAAGTTGACGGTGCGGTCAGGAGTCTTGAAGCACTTTCGAAGCTGAGAGACATGGAACACATCATGAACATTTGCAAAGTTTGAAGGAAGCTCGAGTTGATAGGCGAGGTCGCCTCTCTTGCTGACAATCTTGAAAGGTCCCACGTATCTAGGGGCAAGCTTCCCTTTGATACCGAAGCGACGAGTACCTTTCATGGGAGATACGCGGAGGTAAACATGATCTCCGATCTCGAAAGCTAATTCACGGTGCTTACTATCATAGTAGCACTTCTGGCGGGACTGGGCTGCTTTGAGGTTATCACGAATGACTTTGCACATTTCTTCTGCTTCTGTGATTAAGTCATTACCCAGCAGCTGACGTTCACCGGTTTCAGACCAGTTGAGAGGGGTACGGCACTTCCTGCCATACAGAATTTCAAAGGGGGCCTTGCCCGAACTTGCTTGAAAGCTGTTGTTGTATGAGAATTCAGCATAAGGAAGACAATCCTCCCACTTCATGCCGAAGGAGATCACACAAGCCCTGAGCATATCTTCAAGAATTTGGTTGACACGCTCGACTTGACCGCTTGTTTGAGGATGGAAAGCTGTGCTGAAGCGGATGTTGGTGCCCATGGCTTTCTGAAAAGAATCCCAAAACTTGGAGGTAAAGATGCTGCCACGGTCTGAAGATATCACTTGAGGAATACCGTGCAGAGAGACAATGCGAGAGGTATAGAGTTCCGCCAATTGAGCTGCAGTGATTGACTCTTTGATAGGCAGAAAGTGAGCCACTTTGGTGAGCTTGTCGATGACAACGAAGATAGCATCATTGCCACGCTTGGACTTTGGAAACCCAGTCACGAAGTCCATTTCAATGTGGTCAAACTTCCATTCTGGAATGGCAAGAGGTTGGAGGAGACCAGCTGGCCTTTGGTGTTCTGCCTTCACTCTTCTGCAGACATCACATTCGTTCACGAATTGAGCGATCTCGCGCTTCATTCGAGTCCACCAATAAGCTTGCTTGAGGTCCTGATACATCTTCGTACTACCAGGGTGGATGGAGAGGAGAGAGTTGTGAGCCTCGTTCATGATCACCTTACGGAGTTCACCTTTGGGCACAACAATTCGATCCTCGAAGAAGAGAGTGTCCTTGTCATCAAGTCGGTAGCACTTGTACTTGGACTGACTCTTTGCAATACCAATCTTCACCTTCTTCACCATAGCATCAAGAAGTTGGGCTTGGCGAATCTGGTCTTCTAAGGTAGGAGAGACTTGAAGGTTGGCGAGGAAACCTTGAGGAACAACTTGCAGATTAAGTTTGCGAAAAGCTTCACAAAGCTCGGGTTGATAAGGTTTGAGAATCAGACTGTTGCAATATGCTTTTCTGCTCAAAGCGTCAGCAATCACATTAGCCTTGCCTGGAGTATACTCGATACTCGGATTGTACTCTTGAATCATTTCGACCCATCGAGTCTGCCTTAGGTTGAGATTAGGCTGAGTGAAGATGTACTTGAGACTCTTGTGATCAGTGAAAATATCCACTTTCCTTCCCAATAGAAGATGTCTCCAAGTCAACAAAGCGTGTACAACTGCCGCCAACTCGAGATCATGAGTGGGGTAGTTCTTCTCATTAGGTTTCAACTGGCGAGAGGTATAAGCAACAACTTTCTTCTCTTGCATCAGTACAGCACCGAGACCTTGGAGAGAGGCATCACAAAAGACCTCGTACGGCTTGGTTTCATCAGGCGGAGTCAGAACTGGAGCAGTGATCAATTTCTCTTTCAAAGTGTTGAAAGCAATATCACACTCCGGAGACCAAACGTACTTGACGTGCTTCTGAAGAAGATTTGAGAGAGGCTTGGCGATCTTAGAAAAGTTTTCAACGAATCTTCTGCAATAGCTTGCGAGACCGAGGAAACTGCGGAGTTGCTTTACGTTCTGAGGAGGTTCCCAATTCACAATTGCAGACACCTTCTCAGGGTTCACGGAAATACCCTTGGCAGAGATGATATGACCAAGATAAAGAACCTCATCGAGCCAAAATTCACACTTGGAGAACTTGGCGTAGAACTGATGTTCTCTGAGCTTGTCAAGTACCAAACGCAAGTGCTTGGCATGATCTTCCTTGTTCTTCGAGAAAACCAGAATGTCGTCGAGATAGACCAAAACGAATTCATTGGTGTAGGGGTTGAAGATGAAGTTCATCATGCGAGAGAACGTCGGAGGAGCGTTGGCGAGGCCAAAAGACATGACGGTGTATTCATATGAACCAAAGCTTGTTCTGAACGCCGTCTTGGGAATATCTTGCTCACGAATACGAATCTGATGATAACCATACGGAGATCAAGCTTGGAGAATACTTGAGCACCCTTGAGTTGTTCGAACAGCTCATTGATGTTGGGAAGTGGGTATTTGTTCTTGATGGTCTTCTTGTTTACTGGACGGTAATCAACACAAAGTCGACTCGATCCATCCTTCTTCTTCACAAAAAGAACACCACAACCCCACGGAGAAGTACTAGGCCGAATGAGACCCAATCTTTCTTGCTCATCGAGTTGTTTCTTCAACTCCTTCAACTCTTCGGGGCCGAGCTTGTAAGGACGTTTGCACATAGGTTCCGTACCAGGCTCAAGTTCAATAACGAATTCAACCGGCCGGTTTGGAGGCATCCCTGGAAGTTCTTCTGGAAAGACGTCTTGATATTCGCAAACGACAGGAATCTGCGAAATAGCATCCAATTCACCCTTCTCATTGAGAGAAAACAACCGGATGGAATTATCCCGAGCGGCAAAGACAATGACATCCTCAGACGAATGAGTCAGTTGAATCTGCCTGGCTGCACAATCAAGCTGAGCTTTATGCTTAGAGAGCCAGTCCATCCCGAGAATAAGATCGATATCGGAATTGCCAAGAACCACCGGAGAAGAGAGAAACTTGCAGTCGCCCAAAGTGATTGTAACATCCGGAACACACACTCGAGATGTCAAGAGGCTGGCCGGAGAGTCAATAGACAACGGTCTCGGCAACATTTGAGTAACAAAATCATGCTTGGAAGCAAAAGGTCTCGAGATGAAACAATGCGATGCACCAGTGTCAAAAAGAACTTTTGCAGGAATATCATTAACAGGAAGGTTACCCATGATCACATCTGAAGAATCCTCTGCCTGAGTTGCATTTACCATATTGACCTTGGCGTGCTTGGGATTGTGCTTGACCACAGCTGTACTTGCCGATCTGACAGGAGGAGGAGGAGGAAGAAGCCTCTGGTTGGTACACTTGTTGGCATAGTGACCCTTCTGTTGGCACTTGTTGCACGTGACCTCTGAAAGCGGACGGTGATACGGAGCACTCGGTCTTGGAGCTTGAGACGAAGCCTTGTTCTGAAAGCCTGGGTTGGGTGGGTGGGAGAAACCACTGCCACCTTTGCTCTTCTGCTGATACGGCTGACGGAACGGAGGAGGAGGAAGCCAATACTTCTGCTGCTTGACCACTTGAGTAGAGGAAGACGGAGTAACATCTCTGGCACGCTTCCTGGAAGCATCACATCTCATCTGAGCAGCCTCTTGCTTCAGTGCCATGTTGTAGAACTCATCGTATCTCAACGGCTCAAAGAGGACAAGAGCGAGCTGGATTTCCTCACGAAGACCACCCCTGAACTGATAGATCATGCTCTTCTCATCAGGAACATCCTGCTTGGCAAAACGGGCGAGCTTCTGGAACAACTTGTTGTAGTCATAGACAGACAAAGAGCCTTGCTTCAGATTGCGGAATTCCTGACGCTTACTCTCAACCACACTTTGAGGGATGTGATGAGCGCGGAAATCTTGACGGAAATCGTCCCAAGTGATAACACGTCCACCTCTGGAATCCTTGTACTGCTGGAACCACTCTGCAGCCTGATCTTTGAGCTGGAAAGAAGCGAACTTGACGAAATCTTCAGGCCTGACGTTGCTGCATTCAAAATGCTTGCCCAGATCCACTAGCCAATCGTCAGCGTCGGTAGCCTCAACACAACCGCTGAACGTCTTTGGGCCATTAGCAAGGAACTGGTTCAGAGTAGCAAAGTGGTGCTGATTATGGCCTTGATTCCCTTGACTGCCTTGATTGCGCTCTTGGAGAATTTGCATGATCAACTGTGTGTTTGCATTAGTAGCGGCCATCACAGCTTGCCATGCTTCCGGAGGAGGCGGAGGTGGAGGCGGATTAGGATTCGGAGTCGTGCGCGTTGGAGGAGCCATCCTGAAGAGGTTGACCACCATTAGCACATAGATAGACAACAATATAGAAGCTGAATCCAACGGAATGAAAATTGCAACATATAGTCTTCACATCCGAACAAAATGAACGAATGCATTCCTCTTCAAATGATCACATATCCATAAATTGAGAAGCCACGAAGAATTAAGGTAGAGAAATAAATCAACAAGGTATGGATGAAGAACGAATAATCGGTAAGAAATCCCAATCTCAAACCAATATCCGTGGAAGAAGAACTAGAGCTACTAGAATTCCCACCTATGAAATTCCCGAACCTTTCCGGTTATGCAATCAGGTGTTGGGGATACAGGGGAAGCACAATATCTCACCCAAACTAGCAAATCCTACATCCAGCTGTATCCATCCTTCAACACATAACCAGGAAAACTTCGGAAACCATCTACCTCAACCTTCGAAAAGCATCCGTTATACAAGTTATGGTGATACTCCCGAACTCCCGCCCCAGTACTGGGTGGCGTCGAGGTTATCTCACCAACGAACTGCATAAAAGAGATTTTCGATGTCGGCGAACATATCTCAAGTATACCAGAATTGCAACGATAAAATTGTGACGACAACACCTCGGAGCTCAACTCCCCGGGACACTGCCACAACCCCTAAAGACAGGAGGCACCAAGGACAATGTTCTCATCACAAAACCATCGTAACAAAACCAAGATACTCGCGTGATCCTAAAAATTTTTTTTAGTGAAATTTGAGAAGAGAAGAGTCAAAACTCTACGCCAGGATGCCTTACCAGAGCGATGATGAGACTGGGAAGTAAAAGAATTCCTAAGCTCTCCGATATATAATTCCTAAGGACTCAAAACATTTTTCTAGACACAACTCGGCCGCTAAAAACGATCAAGCAATGGGGCTCCTAAGGTCGGGGAAGGCTCTGATACCAACTTGTAACGCCCTCGATGCGGCTATAGCTCCCACGTGTCGAGGCACGACTTAGAGACATAACCGCATTGAAAGCAATGTCGCAAGTCAGGCAATCATTACAACATCCCATGTAATATATAATAAAAGGGGGAGATAACATAGTTGGCTTACACTCGCCACGTCACATCAGAGTACATAAACAACATCCATCAAACAAACACTCATGGCCCGACTACGGCGCCAAAATAGAAAAGAACCCAACATGCGACAAGGTCCTGAATCGATAACCCCAACTAGGCACCACTACTGATCATCCGGAAAAGACACGTAGTATCGCTGAGAGTCCTCGTCGAACTCCCACTGGAGCTCGTAATCGTCAACTGGAGCAGAAACACCTGGACCTGCATCTGGAGTTGTAGTATCTGTGAGCCACAGGGACTCAGCAATCTCACACCCACGCGATCAAAACTATTTAAGCTCATAGGAATGGATAAGGCAAATATATGTGGAGCTGCAGCAGGCGACTAGCATATGTGGTGGCTAACTAGTACGCAAAAGAGAGCGAGAAGAGAAGGCGAAGCACGAGCGAGAAGCTAAAAGAACATCCCGCGCAAGCATAACTCCAACACCGTGTCCACTTCCCGGACTCCGCCGAGAAGGGGCCATCACGGTAACACACACGGTTGATTCATTTTAATTAAGTTTAGTTCAAGTCATCTACAACCGGACGTTAACAAATTCCCATTTGCCCATAACCGCGGGCACGGCTTTCGAAAGATCAATCCCTGCAGGGGGGTCCCAACTTAGCCCATAACAAGCTCTCACGGTCAACGAAGGAATAGACCTCCACCCAAGACACACCGATCAGACTCGGTATCTTGGTACAACAAGATGATTCGACAGGTTAAAACAAGTCCAGCAACACCACCCGAATGTGCCGACAAATCCCGATAGGAGCTGCACATATCTCTTTCTCAGGGCACACTCAGATGAGCAATCCGTACAACTAAAACCAAACCTCGAGTTTCCCCGAGGTGGCGCTGCACAGGGCTCTAGTTCGGACCAACACTCAGAGGAGCACTGGCCCGTGGGGGGCTAAAATAAAGATGACCTTTGGGCTCCGGAAACCCAAGGGAAAAAGAGGCTAGGTGGCAAATGGTAAAACCAATGTTGGGCATTGCTGGAAAAGCTTTAATCAAGGCGAACTATCAAGGGGTTCCCATTATAGCCCAACCGTGTAAGGGACGCACAATCCGGGAACATAACACCGATATGACGGAAATTAGGGCGGCAAGAGTGGAACAAAACACCAGGCGAGAGGCCGAGCCTTCCACCCTTTACCAAGTATATAGATGCATTAAGATAACATAGCAATATAATGATATCCCAACAAGTAAATAAATGTTCCAACAAGGAACGACTCCAATCTTCACCTGCAGCTAACAACGCTATAAGAAGGGCTGAGCAAAGCGGTAACATAGCCAATCAACGGTTTGCTAGGACAATGGTGGGTTAGAGGTTCAACATGGCAATTGGGAGGCTGACAAGCAAAAGGTAGGCATCGTAGCAGTGGCAAAGCAAAAGAGCGAGCAAACTAGCATAGCAAAGATAGTAGTGATTTCGAGGGTATGATCATCTTGCCTGCACAGTTGTCAGAGTTGACTGGATCCTCACAAGCAAACTCAACGGGCTCCTCGGTAGCGAACTCGTCTCCCGGCTCTACCCAACAAGACAAACAAGCAACAAGGATACAATCAACCACGGGCAAGACCAAGCAATATGATGAAATGACGATATGCTATGCGGGATGCGATGCGGGATGCAAAATGCAAGATATGACAGGAAATGCATGAACCTGGCATCAACTTGGAAAACCAAGTGTGCCACTGGATAGAGGGGATGAAATCGCTTGAAAACGATATAAAGATCATTGGAATCGGAGTTACGGTTTGGAAATGGCAAGCGTTTTAAGATATGACACCGGTCTGCGATTTACAGCAAGTAGGCATCTAAATGCAACGAAATGAACATGCTACAGCCACCAAACATGAAAACAAAATACATGGAAGAGATGTACACAAGATGGTTGACAAAACACTAGCACTGAGCCATAGGCAAATTCATCCATTAAGAGGTTCAAACAAGCATGGCTAAAACGCAAATGCAAAACAGATTTCAGACTTAGTGAAATTAACACTAGTCTGAAATTTCAGATCACGATGCTCTCTTCGGAGCAGAAAAACAACATGATAGAAAACCTGAACATGACAATTAAGAACATGGCATGGAGCTACTCAACAAGCTTAATAAAACACCCAAAGTGACCTGGGGCCAAAAGGGTTCAAAAAATACTCTACCGAGCTCACGAACATCGCTCGAACACAATCAGTTTTCAGACTTAGTGAAAACTGAGACATGCTGAAATTTAACTCACGAAGGCATGTAAACGAGCTCGATGCACTCACTACGGTGCAAGTCATGGCAAGGAAATCATATAACCAGCAAGAAGGCACAATGTGCTAGCTACTCATGGCAAGAACGAAGGCATAGCATGCATGGAACACTAACGGTAGCATCGGCGAAATCGCAAACAAGTTGACGATCTGCCCAGATTAACAACGAAGCAAAAGTTGAGCTCGATTGAGTCAACCTAGAGCACTCCACATATGCCAACAAAGACATGGATGGATAGAGCATAACTTAGATATCAAAACTCCCTTACTGATCATCCTCAAAAGAGGCACGGATCACTAGGAAACAAGCTGGACATATAGCATCATGAACTAAAATATCCCAGACTTAGTGAAAACTCACTAAGTCCCTGAAATCTGCATTCTCAGGTACCCTACTTCGCAAGCTTGCACAAGACAACACACACATCCTAAAAATGCATGGGTGGCACCTCTGGAAAGAAGACAAAATGCTTCACAATACACCCCAAAGGGGCACAGGCATATCATGCACGAATTAAACATAGCAAAAATGACAAAAGTGCATGATGAACTAACGGATCTGCAATTTAACTCACGAAGCCTCCTTCTAACAGCATTTTGGGTATCAAGATGACCTCAAATGCAAATGATGCAATGGAATGAAATGATGTACATGTCGAGGCGAAGATTTTGATATATCATATGCCCAAAACAGAGTTACGGATGAGGAGATACGGGTCCTCGAACAGGAGCATATGGAGTAAAAATCTAGGGACTTGGTGAAAAAAAAACTACCCCAGGATCCAGATCTAGGGTTCGGGCACGCGGCCCGAGACGGCGGCGGATCTCGCCGGGATTCCTGTAGACGACGGCGGCGGCCGGAGAGGAAGTAGCCGGAGCGGGGAGGGGGGGCCGGACGGCGAGGAGGAGCGGCGCGGCGGGCGGTCGCCGGAGCCGGGAGCTCCTCTCCCTGGCGCGGGCGCCGGCGAGGGCTTGGGGCGGCGGGGCG
>NC_057804.1:450692058-450695061 GCF_018294505.1 Triticum aestivum
GGCCCCGCACGGGCCCCACGGGCCCGCGGGCGGCGGCGAACTGGGGACCGGCCCCGGGACACGTGGCGGCGGCGGATTCGTCCCGCGGAGCCAGGCGGACACGTCCGGCGCGCGGTTTTTGTCCGGCGGCGGCGGGAGGAGTTGGATCTAGGGTTAGGGGGGAGAAGAACCGTGGATTTCGGAGGGGGGTGTATATATAGGCATAAGTGGAGCTAGGAGAGTCCAAATGAGGTGCGGTTTTCGCCCACACGATCGTGATCGAACGCTCTAGGACATGGAGCAGAGTTTGGTGGGTTTTGGGCCAAATTTGGGGGGGTGTTGGGCTGCAACATACACGAGGCCTTTCCGGTCCCTCGGTTAACCGTTGGAGTATCAAACGAAGTCCAAATGACCCAAAACTTGACAGGCGGACTACCGGTAGTAAACCAAGGCCGCTTGGCAAGTCTCGGTCCAATCCGGAAATGTTTAAACCCCACACACGAAAGAAGACTAGAAATGACCACCGGAGGAGAACGAAGCGCCGGAATGTAAAACGGACAACGGGGAAAATGCTCGAATGCATGAGATGAACATGTATGCAAATGCAATGCACGAGATGACATGATATGAGATGCATGAAAACGAAAACAACACACGAAGACAAAGACCCGAACCCGAGAAATAAATATAACTTAGCGCCGGGGACGGCAAGAGTTGGATACAAATATGGAAAGTATCTCTGGGGCGTTACACATCCCTCAAATGATCTAAGTGATACATGATCCAAATCAACTAACCCATGTTTGATCATCATGTGAGATGGGGTAGTCATCAATGGTGAACACCTCTATGTTGATCATATCTACTATATAACTCACGTTCGACCTTTCGGTCTCTAGTGTTCTGAGACCATGTCTATACATGCTAGGCTCGTTAAGTTTAACCCAAGTATTCCGCTTGTGTAAACCTGGCTTACACCCGTTGTATGTGAACGTAGTCTATCACACCCGATCATCATGAGGTTCTTCGAAATGACGAACTTTAGCAATGGTGCATACTCAGGGAGAACACTTTTATCTTGAAATTAAGTGAAGGGATCATCTTATAATGCTACCATCGTTCTAAGAAAAATAAGATGCATAAAGGATAAACATCACATGCAATCAAAATATGTGACATGATATGGCGATCATCATCTTGTGCTTTTGATCTCCATCTCCAAAGCATCGTCATGATCTCCATTGTCACTAGCTCGACACCTTGATCTCCATCGATGTGTCGGAGCCGTCTCGCCAACTATTGCTTCTACAACTATTGCTAACGCATAGCAATAAATTAAAGCAATTACATGGTGCTTGCATTTCATACAATAATTAAGAGACAACCCTAAGGCTCCTGACGGTTGTCGATATTACAAAACATGATCATCTCATACAACATGTATATCACATCACGCCTTGACCATATCACATCACAACATGCCGTGCAAAAACAAGTTAGACGTCCTCTACTTTGTTGTTGCAAGTTTTACGTGGCTGCTACGGGCTTCTAGTAAGAACCATTCTTACCTACGCAAAAACCGCAACGGTGATTTATCAAGTTT
The DNA here is from genome assembly GCF_018294505.1 of Triticum aestivum. Classification (NCBI taxonomy): domain Eukaryota; kingdom Viridiplantae; phylum Streptophyta; class Magnoliopsida; order Poales; family Poaceae; genus Triticum; species Triticum aestivum. Next base: position 450,693,641 of record NC_057804.1, read on the forward strand.
GTTGTTTTAACGTTCTTCAAGGACCGGCCATATTCAAATTCGATTCAAGTAAAGTAGGATAAACAGACACCCGCCAGCCAACTTTATGCAAAACAAGTTGCATGTCAGTCGATGGAACCGGTCTCATGTGCGTGGACATGTAAGGTTGGTCTGGGCCGCTTCATCCCACAATGTCGTCGAATCAAAATAAGACGTTGATAGTAAGTAGTATGAAAATCACCGCCCACAACTCCTTTGTGTTCTACTCGTGCATATCATCGACGCATAGACCTGGCTCTGATACCACTATTGGGAAACGTTGCATGTAAAGCAAAAAGCATTTCAACTCACATGCAAGATCTATCTATGAAGATGCATAGCTATGAGAGGGGACCCTCGTAGATCGTTAAGCGGAAGCGTTTATCAACGCGGTTGATGTAGTCGTACACCTTCAGGATTCACCCAATCAAGTACCAAACGTACGACAGCTCCGCGCTCAGCACACATTCAGCTCAATGACGTCCTCGCCTTATTCATCCAGCAAGACAGGCGAAGTAGTAGATGAACTCCGGCAGCACGACGATGTGGTGACAGTGGTGATGCAACTATCTTCGTATGGCTTCGCCGAGCACTACGAAAATATGACCGAGGACGAACTAGAGGGAGAGGGGTGCCGCACACAGCTTGGGAGTCGTGATGTGTGCAGCCATATAGGTCAGTGCATTGAATGTACTGGCAAGTCACATCATAAGAGTGTAATGAACCTATTTGTACATGGAATTTGGCAGTTGGAAAGCTCTAAGTTTAATTTTGCATAAAGTTGATTTTTCCCTACTTTAAAAGAAATTATTCTACCAGGACTACCACCACTAAATAGCATATGATTGAGATGGTACCCCCAAATCAATCTATTCCCAAAGTTTATTTAAACTCGATACGTCTCCAACATACACTACAAAAAAGGACACATCCGTGACATTTTGGGCCGAACAATTTTCTTTTCTGTCATACATATGACACTTCTATGACGATAATTGTGACAACACCCGGTATCATCATAGATGTGGTGGGCTCCTACTTCTATGACAAAAAATCATGACAGAAAATGGGCTTTTCGTCCTGGGCGGGCCGGAGACGCAGCTGCCTGACATTCTTTGGGCCGTCCATGACTGAAAAAACCGTGGTAGAAGCGAGGGGGAGGAAAATTTCGGGGAGTTGCCGGTTACGGTGGGAGGTCGGGGGCCGAGCGACGCGCGTTTCTCTCGTACACGTACGCACGTGTGTGCGAGGCGTTGGGCTCTAACTGAACCCGAGCAATTACACTACAGGCTACGCGTTACTGAACCCGAGCGATCGATTGATGGCTGTTAACTGAACCCGATCGAGCGATTCCTTCGCTACTGCTGCTAACTGAAGCCGATCGATTGGATGAACAGTGAGTG